>NC_134813.1:44302991-44350491 GCF_046742065.1 Oratosquilla oratoria | reverse complement strand
TTCATAATTCTGTAAATGGTTAGCAAATCACCTCTTTCTCTTCTTTGTTCCAGGGTTGGTAAATCTACTTTATCCAATCTTTGTTCGTATGTCAATTGCAAAGTGTTGGTGCCATCTTTGTCGTTACTCTTTGAATTCTTTCTAGTTTCTTTATGTGTTTTTTTCGGTACTAGGTGTCCATAATGACGCTGCGTATTCCAATTTTGGTCTTATTGGTGTAACTAGTATTTTCTTTACCATTTCCTCATCCATGTAGTCAAAGGCTACTTTCACTGATCTTGATAAGTTAAAAGTTTCTCCGACTAATTTGTTGACATATTTGTCTGGTGTCATGTGTGCGGGTGTGCGTGCGTTTGTGTGTGTGCGTGCGTGTGTTTGTGTGTGTGTGTGTGTGTGTGTGTGTGTGTGTGTGTGTGTGTGTGTGTGTGTGTGTGTGTGTGTGTGTGTGTGTGTGTGTGTGTGTGTGTGTGTGCGTGCGTGCGTGCGTGTGTGTGTGTGTGTGTGTGTGTGTGTGTGTGTGTGTGTGTGTGTGTGTGTGTGTGTGTGTGTGTGTGTGTGTGTGTGTGTGTGTGTGTGTGTGTGTGTGTGTGCGTGCGTGTGTTTGTTTGCGCGTGTATGTGTGTGCGTGCGTGTGTGTGTGTTACAGTTTTTTTTTTTTCGAACGTTGGAGAGTCTGATTTGGTTGTCAAGGAGGACGCGTTGGGTACTCTGAAAGAGAGAAATTTTAGAAATGGATGAAGGTGACTGCAAGCAAATAATTACCATAATTCCAAGATCAAAGCTTAACATTCGGGCATTAGGCGCCCATTTTGTTTACCGAGTAATCAATTAATTAGTTTATTTATTCACTTGTCTAATTATTAATTTATCTAAATATTTATTTGTCTATTTATTCATCTATCTAAATATTCATTTATCTAAACACTTTTGTTTATATATTTATTCTCCTGTGTATTTATTTATTTATTAACTTATTCATTCATCTATTTATCTATTTATGTACATATTTATTTATTTGATTACATATTTATCTATTTGTTTATATATCTATTTATTAATTTATTTATATATTCATTTGTTTATTTATTTATCTGTTTACTTATTCATGTATGTATTCATTTATTTGTTTATTATTTTTATTCGTTTATTTATCTATTTATTTATTTGTCTGTTTATTTTTTAATTTACTTTTTTCATTCATTTATTTATTTTGTACTGTGGAGCTACGTGCTATGGCCAATCCGTGACTATACTGCGCTGGCCAATTCAATAACAGCTGAAGCCCGACATCAAAGTGGGATTTCAAAACGGCATATCTCTCTCTCTCTCTCTCTCTCTCTCTCTCTCTCTCTCTCTCTCTCTCTCTCTCTCTCTCTCTCTCTCTCTCTCTCTCTCTCTCTCTCTCTCTCTCTCTCTCTCTCTCTCTCTCTCTCTCTCTCTCTCTCTCTCTCTCTCTCTCTCTCTCTCTCTCTCTCTCTCTCTCTCTCTCTCTCTCTCTCTCTCTCTCTCTCTCTCTCTCTCTCTCTCTCTCTCTCTCTCTCTCTCTCTCTCTCTCTCTCTCTCTCTCTCTCTCTCTCTCTCTCTCTCTCTCTCTCTTACCAGCCAGTCCACCATCACTTTACCTCCCTTTTCTAGACACTCCGCATGACACCCATCCAACCCTGGTGCCTTACCTGCTCTCATCTGTTTTCACCTCATCTTTTCTTATTTCGCCTCCATTTTCCTCATCACTGCCATTTTCTTAGCGTTTCCCACTGTAACTACCTTTATCTCCCTTCACATTTAGCATCTCCCTAAAATTATCTGCCCATCTTCCTCTTACTGCCGTCTCTTCCACTATCATCTCTCCATCTACACCTCTTACCTTTTCTTCTCTACTTGATTCGCCTCCTCTTCCTCTCTCAATTTCCCTCCAAAACATCTTTTAATACTTTCAATTTTTTTTTCCGTCATACTCTTACCCCATTTCACATCTGTTCTCCTTTTTGCTTCCAGTATCTTATGCTTTACTTCTCTTTTCTTTTCTTTTTTCTTTTTTTTTTGTACCTCTCATATGATTCTCTCGTGCTATTTTGTAACCAATTTGTGAAAGCTCGCTTCTTCTCTTCTATAACCTTCTTTGCTTCCTCATCCCACCACTCACTACCCTTCCTTCTGTTTCCTCCCGCCCTCCTTGTTCCACACACCATCTTTGCACACCTTATGACTCTCTCCTTGAACCATCCCCATTGCTCCTCCACACCTAGTTTTATTCTATCCTTCACTCCCTCCCACTCCTCTCTTAGCTTCTTGTACTCCTCCTTTTCTTTCCCATTTCAGCGGTTTACTCTAAGCACATTCCTACCTTCCGTCCTTTTCCTCTTTTTCCACCTATTCTCCACTCTCAACTTACCTTCCACCAAAAAGTATCTGATATCCCACTCTCTCCCCTAAGAACATTTACGTCCAAAACTCTTCCTACTCTTCTCCTAGTTACCACTATGTAGTCCATTAAAGACCTATCTACCACCCATCCATCCACCACCCTCTCCCATGTGTAATTATGATTGATTTTTTTTTCCTAAATACTCTGTTCGTTATCATCAACTCTCTAGGCACATCTTCACCATCAACTCTCCACTATCATTTTTCCCTGCAACTCCACACTTCCCAACTACATCTATTGATTCATATCCTACCCTAGCATTGAGATTTCCCAATATCACTACATCGACATTTCTCCCTAAACCCTCTATGCACTCATTTAAACCTGTCCAAAAAGCCTCCCTTTTCTCAACATTCTCCTCACTACCAGACTCATATGTACTTTATAAAGACCCACATCTCCCTTCCCAGTTTCACTTTCATCCACATTAATCTTGAAGAAAGTTCCTTCCACCCCACCACACCCTCACCTATCTCTTCACTTACTAATATAGCCACCTCTTCTCTCCCTCGTCCTATTTCACTTCTGACACCCTCCCAATTACACACTCAAACTCAAACTCGCCCCTCCCTTTCACCCAATTATAACAATAATGATAATAATAACATTACTGAAGAAATAGACAATTACCTTTTAGTCACACAGAACAAACAAATAACTGATTGGTAGCAGCTGAAAGCGATTGCAATCGAGCGGGAGCTACATAGTAAGTCTTAGGTTGGATCAAGAGAGGCGTTGTCAAGGTGTTAGCGTGCATTGCAAGCAAAGGGGTTGTTTTGATCGACCGGAGCATGAAGGAGCCATGAACGCGGCGGAGCGAAGAGCCACGAGAGGCAAATGAACTTGAGGGAGAGGAGAGACGGGGTAAAGGCGGAATGGTTGCTCGGGGAGGGCATAGGACGTCGAGAAGGTCGCGCTTGGAAGAGCAGAGCATTATGGGACAACAGGGTATAGGGGTGTGAGGTAGCGGGATGGAGCGGAGGTTCTGAATAGCAATTAGGACGTGACACGTTGTCGTTGTCACCTGGGGGCTTTAGTGGGATTAATATTCATGTGTTTGCCAAGGTTATGTTTCCATTTGCCTGGTTCCAACCTCCATCAACTGTGGCGGCAGCAACAGGTAAGGATAAAGATCAGTGGAAGAGTCCAGACGATGTTTATTTTCTGTGGAGATTTATTAATCAGATTCGGGCTGGCTGAGGAACTAAATTAATTGAGATTGCATGAGAAAAAGATCAATATTGTGGATTATTCCAATATTTTCTGATAGAATCGAGATCTTGTTATATGAAAGGTGAGGATAGTGAGCTTAGATCAGATTGCAGATGTAATTCTTAAGGAGATAAAGTCGCTAAATGAATATGTACAGGCAGAATTATGATTAAAACAAAAAGATAAAAGGGAAACAAATATGTGATGGACGGAAGTGGAATGGGTGGAAGGTGAGTGGAAGCACTGACTACCTCTATTAATAATAAGAGGGGAAAAAACTTTTGGTATATATATAAACGGAGAGAGAAAATTGCCATAATCCAAAAGGAAACGGGAAGTTTGCTAGGCTAGATAGGAGGGAGTAAGGAGAAGGGCGTGTTGGATATGGAAAATGAATCTATAAGGAGAAATTCCGAAAATATGGAGTAAAATGTAAAGAACGAGTAAGCGCGGTCTGCCTGTGTGAGGAACAGTTTATACTACTATCTAAGGTACAGACAAGTCGTAATGTGAATTATAATAAAGTTGGACTAAAGGAGGAATTTGACAAGACACTGCAAGAGGCACTGAGCCAAGTGAACCCAAGGGGGGAAAAATCCATATATTTCCTTATGGTCTTGATAACTCAAGAGTTGTGCACTAAATATGAAATGAAATCTAGGAGAGCTATCCACAATGTGGAAAGACATTTAATGTTTTGAGTGAAATGTAAAAGTAATGGAAGAGTGCCCATAGATTTTTTTTTTTTTTTTTTTTTTTTGCGAGGGGGAATCTAAAAGCTACAAATGAATGATGAGAGAACATGGAGGTGCACCAAGGACACTTAGATATTCTTCTCACAATACAAACACTAAGAAAGGTAATGAAGAAATGAGACAGCTGGTTCTCCAAGGCAAAACCATAGCATTTCTGGAGGTAGTGGAGGACATGAAGATGGTTGAAGAATGAGAAAGTTCACCATTTGTGACAGGAAAATAAATCTGACAGTCATGCGTGCGAAGTTCCAGAAGTAGTATTAGCGTTATTTGTAAAAGAAGTATAATCTGTAATCACTCCCAAATGTGTACAGCAAGGGAAAGATTAAAAAAATTTGTCACCAAAAAAGGCTCGTGAATATTGCAGAGACCCCGATCATATTCTAAACAAATATCGACCATATTGCCTCTTAGCAAACGGCCGTTCTTTGCCAAACTGCACGGTTTTTGGATTCCAAAATTTCGTTAAGAATGCGTCTTTTGATAGTCGATTTTGGGAAGGTTATGATTACAAATTTGGTGAAGACATATAGGTGGTAATGAAGAACCCTGAGACACTGCCTAAGCCAAGCAGACATTCAAACATATTCAAGAGGAATCTGATAACAGTAGAGAGAGGAGGAGGAGGAGGAGGAGGAGGAGACGTGAATGTATGAGAAGATAAATGGAGAACATTAGAGAACTAACGTCGGGGCGTTGGGGGAAGATATAATCACATAAACAGGATATAAATGATTCAGAACGTACGCAACGTCGGCTGCATCTTACGGATATGTTGACATTTCTGAAGAAAAAAAGTCGCTAGGCCCCATGGAAGGGTTTGCGGTTTGAAATGAATAATTCTAATGCATTTCTTAGCCTCTCAATAGCGAGGAGGATAAAGCCGTCGCTGCAACGACCCCCTCCTTAGATTTTATTCTGGTTAACGCCAGACAATTTTGTTCAGCTGAAGAATCTTTAGACGAGTCTGAAGAACTTGGGGCTCTTTGGAATTTTGTTATCGCGATCGCCAGGCGATTTTATTCAGTTTGGAGAAAGTGGGAAAGAAAGACTTGCATTGGTGTGTACTGATAAAACGTAAGAAGAAATGTGCTTGTATGGAGAGTCTGCTGAAGACAGCGTCGGGGGGGGGGGACTTCTCAAAATATCCTAAAGATTCCGTTATGCAAAGCTATCCTCTATTGCCGACTACTCTATGTAATTTCCTATAGAGAATTCATTTTAAGATATGTTTTCTATCTCAAGCACCCAGCATCAAGGCTTTAGATTTACATAGCAGAATCTATCAGTTGGGTCACGAGTTCGGAGGGCGTCTTCGCCGTCCTGCTCAACTGTGCGAAGAGCAACCAAGAAAAATAAACAGCGGGAGGCGTGTTTTGTGCTTGTGTACAAAGGCGAGGAGGCAAGGGTCGCGTTCGCAGACAGAAGGGCTAAATATGCCAAAGACGAGGGGCACTGTCACTACAGGTACAGAAGCTACACGCAGAATACAGCAGGAATGGGAGGTGGCACCAAGAGAGAGGAGGTTAGGCGAGGTGTGGAGGAAGGATAAAGGTTGCAAAGGTGCATTATGTGCGTGGCACTGTGCACAAGGGAGGGAGTAAGACGTGGGGAAACTATGGAAAGCCCATTAGGGGTTCTAAGAGAGCCTTGGAGACGAGAGGAAGATGAAGAGGAAGAAGCTCAGATGCCAGGGGGATTTGGGAACCAAGAGGAAAGGGAAGCGAAGAGGGAGACGAAGATGAAATGGGAGAAATTGTGATGAAGTGAGAAGCGGCTGGCACTCAAAGATCAGGAAGCTCAAAAGTGGCACAGGAAGACACCAAAGGAGACTATGAATATCAAAAGATATGTTTATTTCAAACCGCTTTGGTTTGAAATGAATAATTTTAATGTATTCCTTAACCTAGAAAAAAAACTGAGACTGCCTAGTGCATTCTAGTTTGTGACCTGTACATATATAGAAATAACTAAAAACGAAACAGGCAGCATGTGGGAGACCAAGGAGTGTGTGCATGACAACGACGTATGGCTTCTCGCAAAAACGAAGTTCGAAATGTCAACAAAACAGAGAGATTTACCGACAGCATGAAGGAGGCAAACTTGTGGACAAAAAGTCCTGACCCAGCCAACATTTCTCTTCTGTTCGAATGTAGCGTTTGTTGCTAAATCTTCGATATATTTTATTCTGCCCAGGGAAACACATCTATACTGTAGGGTAGAGTACATCAAGAAACCGGGTATGATAAGGAATATTTAAGGCATTTCAGAACATTTTCTCAAGACGGTACCGCACTCGAAGACAAGAGTAAGAATGTACACTATGATTGGAGACACTAGCTTGGAACGACAGAGTGGGTACTCAAAACACAATCACCACGGATATATAAAAGAAAGTTCTGGGTTTTTTTTGTGTGTGTGTGGTTGAGCATGCCACGAGGACGGTGGAGATGATTGAGAGACGAAAATAATATGCAGCAGAGACAGAAACGATGATGTGAAAAAACCAAGAGATGAACAAACAGAAAACGGGAGAGAAATGGAGGAATGCGGAAGGCGGAGGAAAAGGAAAGATATGGACATGTCACCAGGGGAGATGAAGAGATTTTGGTTGCAAATGGAGAGACGTAGAGTGAACACACGGGACTCGGAGTCAAATATGGTTGTATTGGTGATGTCATGAAGGAGAGGAAGAGTCGGGATGGTCATTCCAGGAAATTAAGTGTGGTTGGGAAACCCACAGATGTGATGTGTTTGTGGACCGGCGGAGATGGTGTTTCGTTCGAGTGGCATGATGAGATGTCATGAAGAGTCTGCGAGAAAAGATGCCGAAGAAACCCATGATAGGTTGCAAAAAATCTGCACGAATTCAAAAATACATCACAAATCGAAAAAAAAAATCAAGCTTTCGAGTAATGCTGTAGAATGTAAAAATAAAGGTGGAACTGTGATGGGTAGGGTCTGAAGAGGGAGAACGGGAAGGAGGAGAAGAAGGAGGAGGAGAAGGAAGAGGAGGAGATGGAGTAAAGGAGGAAAAGGGGAGCTTCCAAGTCGAGGCAAGGAGTCGTTCTTTGTTTCCAGACCGCGGCTTTGTGAGGCAAATGCAACGACGGACGTTGTTATTGTTCCTTCATGGGCAGGGAAGGGTGGAGGGGAAGGGAGGAGAGGTGGTGGGGATAGTACGATATGCAATGGAAATAGGTGGAGAAGAAGAAGGAGTGAGGAAGAAACGCGAAAAAGAGAAGGTCTGACAAAGACGAAGAGAAAAATTATGAAAAAAAGAGAAGTTAAAAGTGAGAAAACAAATAAAAAATGGTGCATTGAGGTAAATATGAATACGCATAGAGAAAAAAGGTGGGATACAAAGAAGAGAAGGGTGAAAGGAGAGGATGAAAAGGGGCAGGAACAAAAGAAAAGAGGAAGGAATTTGAAAAGGAGGGGTTGAAACAGGGAAAGAGGTCGAGAGAAGAGGAGGGAGGGATGAAAAAGGGGAGTTTAATGACCACAAAAGGAAGAAAGGGAAAAACAAAACAAAAAAGGTGGAAAGAGGAAAGGAAGGTAAAGGAAAAGAATGAAGGGAAGGGAAAGGAGGTGAGGGTGAAGGAATAAAGTAAAGGAAAATGGAGAGGAATGCAGGAAAGTGTCGTTGGGAAGAGGGTAGGAGAACAGAGATGGGGCACGAGAGAAGGGAGGATTAAGATGAAGGGAAACGGGAAGGTAAGAAGGAAAGAAGATAGAAAGAAAATAAGGAAAGAAGGCAGGAAGATGGGCAGAGACGGAGGAAGGGGCGGAATCAAGAAGGAAGGAAAGTGGGGAAGAATGAAGGAAAGAATGAGGGAAAAAGGAAGAAAGAAAAGGAAGAATGCAAAGAAGAATAGGAGGAAGGAAGAATAGAAGAAAGAGAGGAGGGAGGGACGGAAGAAAAGAAAGAACATGAATGTTCACGGCTCTTGATAAGAAAGTGAAAAGGGGGGAGAAAGTAAAACGAAATTAAATGAGGGAGAGACAAAGACAAGAAAAGGAAAGGAGAAAGAGACGACGACGACGACGACGACGATGACGACGACGACGACGACGACGATGATGATGATGATGATGACGGAAACAATAAAGGAGAAGAGATGAGCAGGTGGCAAGAAAGAATATAAAAGAGGAAAGAGAGGCCAAAATGGAAGAAAGGAAGGGAAATTAGTAAAAAGAGAAGAAAGGAGAGAAGAGAGGAAAGAAAGCGGGGGTGGGGATGGAACAAAGGGAAGGAAGAGGAGGAGAGAAAGGTTTTAAGAGGCAGTGGAAGGGAAGGAGATTTAAGAGAGGGCAGAAAGGAGAGTGGTGAAGGTGTTAGTGGCGAAATCGGAGGTGGTGGTGGTGGTGGTGGTGGTGGTGGTGGTGGTGGTGGTGGTGGTGGTGGTGGTGGTGGTGGTGTTGGTGGTGGTGGTGGTGGTGGTGGTGGTGGTGGTGGTGGTGGTGGTGGTGGTGGTGGTGGTGGTGGTGGTGGTGGTGGTGGTGGTGGTGGTGGTGTTGTGGTGGTGGTGGTGGTGGTGGTGGTGGTGGTGGTGGTGGTGGTGGTGGTGGTGGTGGTGGTGGTGGTGGTGGTGGTGGTGGTGGTGGTGGTGAGAAGGCGATCAATAAAGGGAATCTCAGGGAACAAATAACTAACAACAGGATAGTGAGAACACGATCGAAGGAGCCACGAGTACCTGAATGAAATGGCCAGGCGGCAACCAAAACAAAGGACGCGGGACACAGTGGCACGTCGTGGCACGTTCTGGCACGCTATGGCACGTCGCGGCACGCCATGGCACGGCGTGGCACGGCGTGGATTACCACTCCCTTAGTATCAGAGAACCTAGAGCAAATATCGGACAAGAGTACTGAGGCATCAGGACGTGAGTGGCACCAGCATTGGTAAAATATAACACACACACACACACATACATATATATATATATATATATATATATATATATATATATATATGTATATATATGTATATATATATATATATATTGATTTTCTGGTTGAAATCAACTGCCCTAGTTGCTTTAACAATCTTCAAGACTGTATTCTTTAATTTGGGACTGGAAGTAGTCATTCATGACTCTCAAAAGAATATACGCAGTATATACCAACTGGTATATTTTTGTATAGTAATAGTATTGAACAACTATTGACTCCACCGAAACTATAGTTTTTCGCCTCGTCGTGAGGCGTCTTCAGGGTGGAAATACAGGGAAAGGGTAGTGAATGGTGGGATGAGGAAACAAAGAAGGTTGTAGAAGAGAAGAAGCGAGCTTTCACAGATTGGTTACAAAATAGGACGAGGGAGTCATATGAGAGGTACAAAGAAAAGAAAAGAGAAGTAAAGCAAAAGGTAAAGGAGGCAAAGAGGAGAGCAGATGTGAAATGGGGTAAGAGTATGACAGAAAATTTTGAAAGTAATAAAAAGATGTTTTGGAAAGAAATTAAAAGAGGAAGAGGAGGCGAATCAAGTAGAGAAGAAAAGGTAAAAGGTGCAGATGGAGAGATGATAATGGAAGAGAAGGCAGTAAGAGGAAGATGGGCAGAATATTTTAGGGAGTTGCTAAATGTGAAGGAGGATAGGGAGGGAAAGATAGCTGCAGTGGGAAATGCTAAGAAAATGACCGTGATGAGTGAGGAAAATGAAGGAGAAATAAGGAAGGATGAAGTGAAGGCAGTTGTTAAGATGATGAAAGCAGGTAAGGCACCTGGTCTGGATGGATGCCATGCAGAATGTCTAAAAAAAGGAGGTACAGTGATGGTGGACTGGCTGGTGAGGTTATTTAATGTTTGCTGGAGAGAGGGTAGAGTGCTGGAGGACTGGAGGAGTGCCTGTACACTCCTTTTCCACTTTACAAGGGAAAATGGGACAAGTGTGAATGTAGTAGTTTCAGAGGGATTAGCTTGTTAAGTGTAGTTGGGAAGGCTTATGGGAGGATCTTGATTGAGAGGATTAGGAGAGGAACAGAGGGAGTAATTGGTGAGGAACAGTGTGGATTTAGGACGGGTAGAAGTTGTGTAGATCAGATTTTTGTGGTAAGACAGATATGTGAGAAAGCTATAGGAAAGGGGAAGGATGTTTTTTGGGCCTTTATGGACCTGGAAAAGGCTTACGACAGGGTAGACAGAAAGTCACTGTGGAAGGTTTTGCGGATATACGGGATAGGGGGAACGCTTCTAGGAGCTGTCAAGAGTTTTTATGAGAGTAGAAGAGATTGTGTCAGGATTAGAAATGGAGAGAGTGAGTGGTTTGAGGTAAAGGTGGGACTTCGTCAAGGATGCGTTATGTCTCCCTGTCTGTTCAACTTATACATGGATGGGGTAGTGCGAGAGATAAATGCAAGGGTATTGGGTCAGGGACTGGAGACGGTCAAACAAAGTGGAGAAAAGTGGGAGGTGAGCCAGCTGTTGTTTGCGGACCACACTGCGCTTGTGGCAGGATCGGAGGAGGGATTGAGGAAGTTGGTGACAAAGTTTGGGAGAGTGTGTTATAGAAGAAAGCTGAAGATAAATGTAGGTAAAAGTAAGGTGATGAGATGTACAAGGGGTGAAAGTGGCAGTAGTCTGGAAGTGAGCATTAAGGGTGAGCGACTGGAGGAAGTGGATAGTTTTAGATACTTGGGTGCAAGTGTAGCAGGAAAAGGTGGAGTGAAGGTGGAGGTAGAATGTAGATTGAGAGAAGCGAGTAAATGCCTTGGTGGATTAAAAAGTGTAATGAGGAATAGACATTTGGGAATGGATGCTAAGAGGAGACTGTATGAAGGAGTGATTGTGCCAACAGCACTGTATGGGGCAGAAACATGGAACATAAGAGAGGAAGAGAGAAGGAGTTTGAATGTGTTTGAGATGAGGTGTCTGAGAAGTATGATGGGGGTTTCTAGGCTAGATAGAGTGAGAAATGAGGAGGTGAGGAGGAGAACAGGGGTGGAAAGGGAGTTGGGAAATAGGGTTGATGAAAGAGTATTAGGATGGTTTGGACACATGGAAAGAATGAGTGAAGAAAGACTAGTAAAAGAGGTATGGAAGGCAGATGTGGAGGGGGTGAACACGAAGGGACGTCCTAGGATGAGGTGGATGGATGGAGAGAGGGCTTTAGGGATGAGGAGTATGTCTGTTGAGGAAGGACGGGAGAGGACAGAAGATAGGGGTGAATGGAGAATTGTTGTATATGGATGATGTTGTGATCCATGAGGTGGAATGGACGGGGAGATGGGTGGTGGTGAGGCAGTATGTGTGAGCAAATTTTGACGCAGCCCGATGGGTTTTCTCCCCGTCTTCTCCTTTTATGCATGGGGGGACGGAGAGGGGGGATCGCCAATTTAATGAAGCGGCCTTGCTGTGGATGTGCTGTGTCTTGCGACACTGCTTCTGACCCAGGGCAGTGGACAAGATGCGGGGATGGCCCGTCGTCCAGGAGAATCTAAGATGAGAGGGAGGGTGGAGGGGTATGGAGTGTATTCAGGGATGGAATGGGTGGGAATGATTTTCTGCCTTTTCCTTGTTGGCTACCTCCCTTGTAAGGGGGAAAAACCCTTGGTATATGTATGTATGTATGTACACATATATATATATATATATATATATATACATATATATCCGATAGTTTTTATGACAGTCGCCTGCAGGATTCGAACCTACTGCTATCGGCCACCCGATGTCGCTGTTACTAGCAAATTTCTCTCGTATATATATGTATTTATATATATGTATATATATATATATATATATATATATATATATATATATATATATATATATATATATATATATATATATATATCGGAGGAGTTAGGATGATAAATTGTGGACAAAGTGAAAAGAAAGAATGTATTATGTTTAGGAATAACTTTACCCAATGGAAGTGACAAGAAGCAAGAATCGTCCTTTTAAGTCCACGTCACACTGCGCGTCTTTTGAGTGAGACCCATATATATATAAATATCTATATATATATATATATTATATATATTATATATATATATATATATATATATATATATATATATATTATATATATATATCGTCCTGTATTCAAACGGTGACTCGTCGCCGTGGGTGAGTGATGCGCGCTACCCAGTTCCTCAAATCTCCCACAGCTTTGTACGAGTAATGTTTCATTTGCCGCAAGCACACCCCTTATCCTTGTAGAGTTCTTTTAGCTAAATAACATCCTCACAACGCCAGTGGAACTGAGATTTCTGTGACATGGTGGGTGAGGCGGTTTAGTGGATCTTTTGACGCGCGTCACCAACCCACCACTGCGCCCCAATTTGAGTGTGTTGCGGGGACCGACGTGGTGAGTTCCCACGATTTGACGCGTAGTGTGACGGGGCCTTTGCGAATAGAAAAAGTTTGCCATTTCACAATTCCGACAAATATTCAAATAGGTAAATAGAATTCTAAGATATGAATAATCTATATATGAAAAATAATTCTAGGATATTTTGAGGTCATAAATACAAAGTCAGATTTCGAAAGAAAAAACAAAGAAAATATAAGTAAATCACGTTTCTAGATCAACCTAAACCCTGAAGGGAGGGGTGAGGGGGAGGTGTCCCTCAACTGAGATGATTTATGACCACAAGTCCGGTCACCCTAGTTCACAAGCAACGGCCGTTGTTGAAGAGTTCAAATGAACGATTTCACATTACATCGTGGGTTCACAAAAATCCTATTAGAGAATAGAATCGATAGATAAGTAAAGAAAATAAGATAATGGAAATGAGATAGTAGATATAACGACAGTAAAAAATAAATAGATGAATAAAAATAAAATGAATAGGTGAATAAAGTCATAGATAAAAATAAATAAAAAATATAAATAAATAAATAAAAACAAAATGAATGGGTGAATAAATAAAATCATAGCTAAAAATAAATAAAAAATATAAATAAATAAATAAATAGATAAATACAAATGAATAAATTAATAAATAAGAATATAAATAAATGAATTCATGAATACAGAAATAATATGTTAACAAATAGATATATAGATAAACAGTTTAGAAGTAAACAAAGTTACGAATTCCTTCTAATATCTGAATAAAATCCTGTAGAGTTAACAAATAAATAAATTAACTGACAATTAGAAAATTAGGTAGATGAATAATCAAATTAATTAGATAAATGTATGAATAAATGAAAAGATAAGTTAATAAGTAAGAAAATAATACAAAAATAAATAAATGAATTAATAAACTATTAGATAATGACCCAGCACATTGAGTTGTAATAACAAAGAATCATCCACATGCCCTACAATCCTAGATTCAGTCACCACCTAGAAAACTCTCTCACTCATCTCAGACAACATCTCTGTGTAAAATCTATCCTCTGAGTGATTTGTGGACAGACCCAGTCACTGTTGACGGTTACTTTGGGGTCACGGGTTTCTTGTAAGACAGTTCCAGGGCTACAGATTGACTGGTGACGATATGAAATTACCAAACGCTCCTACACAGTCACATACGATGTCTAAGTACATCAACCTCTTCGCACCAACGGCAAAATCCAGTAATTAAAAAGAATGAAAACATATATATATTTCGCCCTTGAAATTGCACTGTAATATACATACAAGCTAATGCACTACATCTGAATATTTCCCTCCCCCTCCTCCTCCTATTCTTACAACTGTGTGCACACGACTGTCAGATCATTAGCATATCGCAATATTATTACATAGGTAGAGAACTAAGGAGATCCATTAGTACAAACGTTCCAGTTTCTCCTTTATGCACCGTTCCCTATATCTCAGGTACCGGTCATAAGAGACACAAGAAACAGAATATATATATATATATATATATATATATATATATATTTATATATATATATATATATATTGTATATATATATTTATATATATATATATATATATATATATATATATATATACATATATATGCATATATATATACATATATATGCATATATATATATGCATATATATATATACTATATATCATACATATATATATATATACATATATATATATATATACATATATATATATATATATATATATATATAGATATATATATATATATATATGCAAACCAAATCACTAAGCACACGTGACAACACTACTTGCAGAAACCACTTAGAAAATAAAAGAATATATATATATATATATATATATATATATATATATATATATATATATGACAGAAGTGGGAGTAGGAACCACAGGAGTCTTAGCCTGTGTTTATTCTTGACTCGTTTCGTAGGTATGCTTTCTCAAAGGTATTCGAAGGTATGATCTTTGAGAAAACATATATACGAAACTAGTAAGGAATAAACTCAGACTAAGACTCCTGTGTTTCCTACTCTCACTTAAGTCAACCTGTCAGAATCTCTCAACACACACACACACACACACACACACACACACACACACACACACACACACACACACATATATATATATATATATATATATATATATATATATATATATATATGCATATATATACATATATATATATATGTATATATATCATAATAAAGTAGTAGCCTCTGTCTGTCTGTCTGATTGTTTGTTTGCTTGTTTGTTTGTACACGAACTCCTCCTAAGGTTTTAGAGATAGACCCCCATAACCATATATATTCTGATACCCTATTACTTCAGGTACTTGGATAACTATATTTCATTTCGAAAAAAAAAATATTTTGGTTAGGGTAAAAGGTTAAAGTTAGGAGGTTTATGTAGTATCCCCTGAAGTCGCGTAGTATTTTTTGTGACTTAAGAATTAATATGCTTAAACAAACTATTGTATGTATCCATAAATATTATCTACATTTGTGAAATTAATGTTGCCACAAACCATGATAGCTTTTGTAAGAAGAAAGCATGTTTATGGAAAATAATTGCATAATTTTACCAAGTGTTGAAATATTGGTTATTTTCATTTTATTTTTGTGCGGGCGGAAATAGTTCATTCACAAACACCTACGTTTTTGCAGATAAACCCCTATAACTATATATATTCTGAAGATGAATAAACTAGATAAATTTCTTCACCTTTCATTTGTAGACATTTATTGTAAATCCACACACACACACATTCACAAACACGCACACACAAAAGAATGTGTACACATGATATTTATGTTTGTATACGCATGTATTTTCAAACTAGGGTTTCCCAACTTCGGGAGCGGGGGCGCACACCTGGGAGGGGAGTATTTAAAGCTATATTTAATTTTGAAAAAATATTTTGGTTAGGGTTAAAGGTTAAAGTTAGGTGGCTTAGGGTGAGGGAACACGCCACAACTGTAGTCCCCCCTTAAGTTACCATTTTTGTAACATAAGAATCAATATAATTAAACAAACCATCGTATGTGTTCATAAATATTATTTATATTTGTGAAATTAATGTTGCCACAAACCATGATAGCTTTTGTAAGAAAAAACCATGCAAATATAAAATGATTGTATAATTTTACCAAATGTTGAAATATTGCTTATTTTCATTTGATTTTAGTGCGGCGGAAATTTATTATTTACACATCGTTCACACAAGACAGTCATACTTGCCAGGGCTACTCTCTGGAGTTGAATTGTTCTTGTAGTCCAACGTAACGTTGGATGTAATTCATTTAGGCAGTATAACACTGCTACCCAATTCTGGGCGTTTCCCAGCTCTTTCTCTTCTACACCTTTCCGTCTCTTCGTAGCTCTCCGGGATCCGCACGAGTCCTTGCTGGCTCGTGAGACTCCTCCGTCGTCCGGCCCGGCGAAATTTAGTTTTTACCTGTCGTAGATTAGAGTAGTATAGACCCCGTCCCCTCTGGGCACACAGCGTGTCTTTCCACGCGGCTGTCACCAGTCGCCAGGGAACTGTGTGACCCTTGTCGAATTGTCCCTTTGAGTCTACTGTGCACACTTCCTGTGTAGCTTGTCCCCCACCCCGACGTGCAGAATGGAGTCTTCAACTCCACCTCTGCAAACGATAAAGACTTCCCCTGACGACCCTCATATCGACCCGGATAAGGCTAGGCATGTTTTTCTCCACTCAGACCAAACCCGATTAGCTGATCTCAATCCCTTTATTCTGAAGAAATGTTTGTGCTTTTATACTCATGATATCAACCAGGTTAGGAAACTAAGAAGCGGAGATCTCCAAGTTACCACCAACTCTGGGAAAGCCACACGCGACTTGCTTAAGGCCAAGAAGTTTCATACCTTCGATGTTGTTGCCTCCCTCCCTAAGTCACTCAACTCCTGCAGAGGAGTAATCCACTGCAGAGATTTGATGACCATGGACGAGTCTGACATCATCGAAGAAATGAAAGACGAAGGGATTCTAGATGTCAAATTCATAACGCGAATGGACCGGGAAAAGAACATGCGAGTCAACACGCCCCTTATTATCCTCACTTTCAACTCCACAACCCTCCCTGACCAAGTCAAAGTTGGATACATCAATGTTTCAGTACGACCATATGTCCCCAACCCTCTGCGTTGTAATAAGTGTTTTAAATATGGTCACCTTGCTAAGTTTTGTCGTAGCCAAACGATCGTGTGCGGTAAGTGTGCAGGAGAACATCCTACAGATGCCTGCTCTACAAATGTATTTCAATGTGTCAACTGCCCCTCTAACAACAGTCATGCATCCACCTCCCGAGATTGTCCCACCTTCAAAATAGAAAAAGAAATTTGTACCGAGAAAGCAACTTGTGGCATCTCCTTCTACGAAGCACGGAAGCGTGTGATGGAAAGACAAGTTACCCCAACTAGTCCCTCCGGAGCAACTTCCTATGCTTCTGCAGTTAAGAAAACATACAGAACCGTTGAAACACAAACTGAGAGCAAGCGCTCTAATAAGGACAAAGATCTCTGCCCACCTACCAAACAAACCAGGCACTCGCACCTTCCTTCCCCGACTGTCCCCGAGCTTCCACTACGTGTGCCTACACATGTGGAAGAGGATGTCCCCATGGAGATCGCCGGCTCCTGCAAACGACTATTAAGTCCAATATCCAGCCCAGACCGAGCATCGGGGGCAAAACACACCTCTCCCACTAAGGCTAAGGAAGAAATCGAAGCAAATAAAAATAAAAAAATAAAATGAAATAAAACAAAAAGAATAAAAAAAAATGAGAATCATCCAGTGGAATTGCCGAGGTATTAGAAATAAAGTAAATTACCTATCTATTTTCAACTCTATAAACAACCCCTCAGTTATATGTCTACAGGAAACATTCCTAAATCCCAGTGTTCAATTACACCTGAAAGACTTTACCATCTATAGGAAGGACAGGTTCGCGCCTGGAGGGGGGGTCGCAGTTGCTGTCAGCGACTGCCTTCCCCAAGCGGAGCTGCCATTATCCACAACTTTGGAGGCAGTTGCCGTAAAAACGAAAGTACAGAACAAACTTGCGTCCATCTGCTCCATGTATTTACCTCCAGACCAATCATTTCCGCTACAGGAGGTAGATAACCTTATAAGACAGCTGCCCCACCATAAACTTATAGTCGGAGACTTTAACTCCCACCATCACATGTGGGGGAGTGATAGAACATGTACTCGAGGGGAGCAGATGGAGGCAGTTCTAAATATCAACAGCCTGGTCCTCCTAAACACTGGCGATCCCACTCGTGTAGACAATGCTAGGGGCACTTTTTCATGCATTGATTTATCTATATCATCTGCGCTGTCTGACAACACAGAATGAACTACTTACGACGACACCATGCTCAGCGATCCTTTCCCAGTCATCCTAAAAATAGGGAGTGACCACGTTACGGCTGCTCCAGCCTATGGAGACAACCCACCCCCTCCCTATCCCAAATTCATCATGAGGAAAGCCAACTGGGAAATGTATCGACGTACTACCAACGTCAACACCACAGGGGACAATATGGATGACAAAGTAGTCAATTTAACTTTATCCATTTTGAATTCAGCGCATAAGCACATACCAAAGACCTCGGCATTTCACAAGCATAGAGTTCCTTGGTGGACATCAGACTGCAGAAAAGCACTTTGCAAGCGGAATAGGGCTTATCGAACTTTTAAAAAGAATCCAATTTTACCCAACTTGATTACTTTTAAAAAGGCGCAAGCAGAGGCCCGTAAAACCATTAAACACTCCAAGCGAAAGTCTTGGCGTGATTTTATTTCGACAATAAACATACACACCCCTCTAACGCAGATTTGGTCAGCCGTCCGAAGAATTGACGGCAAACATGCACCTACCATAAAGACTTTGACGATAGGAACCACATTTGTAGATACCCCCACCGACATCACAAACATAATAGCAGATACATTTACACAAACAAGCAATACAGATAACTATTCGCCAACATTCCTACAGCATAAACAAAGACTGGAAGCAGAGCCACTGGTCTTCCGTACACATACACACCACGAATACAATACTCCCTTCCAACTACACGAGCTTAAACAGGCTTTAAGCTCGTGTAGAGGGACCTCTGCTGGCCCGGATGAGATTAGGTATGAGATGCTGCAACATCTAAATTCAATCTCGCTCAACAAATTACTGGAACTGTACAACGAAATTTGGATTAATCATGACTTCCCAGAAACATGGAGACATGCCCACGTCATACCTATTCTCAAAAAGGGAAAGGACCCAAAGAGCCCTTCCTCTTACCTCCCTATAGCGCTTACCAACTGCTTATGCAAAGTATTAGAATGTATGGTCAATAACAGATTAAAATTCATTTTCAAATCTCAATGTGGTTTCAAGAAAATTCGAAGTAGTCTCGACCACTTGGTCAACTTAGAACATGATATCCTTTCAAGTTTCGAGAAGAAAGATTTCCTTGTAGTTTACTTAGATTTAGAAAGAGCCTACGACATGGCATGGCGACGTGGTATCCTCGAAAAACTCTATGCACTTGGCCTTCGAGGGAATCTCCCTATTTTCATTCAAAACTTTTTACTAGAGCGAACATGCTCTGTCAAAATTCAAGGTTGCTTTTCTTCAGTACGCATACAAGAAAATGGCGTACCACAGGAAAGTGTGTTGAGCCCCACATTATTTATGTTGCTTATTAACGATATTCTACTTGCTCTACCTCGGAACCTTAAATACTCATTATATGCTGACGACGTCGGAATCTGGCATTCCTCATCGAACGCTAGTTTTTCCGGCTCTCGCGTACAACTTGCCCTGGACTCGCTCCAGGAATGGCCCGACGAATGGGGATTTAAGTTTTTGGAAGTAAATTCAACAGTGGTTGTATTATTTCACGCAGAGCCCAGTCAAAAATCGATCTGCAACTACATGGAAATCTCATTCCAGTGCAAGATTTAACCTTTTTCCTTGGCCTGAAACTGGACTCCAAGCTAAACTGGAAGGCCCATGTAGAGTACTTAGTTGATGAGTGCAACAAGGGGCTTAATTTGCTACGCAAACTAACGGGCACAAATTGGGGAGCAGATAGGAAATCTTTGCTAATGATTTATGAGTCCCTAATTAGATCTAAATTAGACTATGGGTGTCAGATTTATGGTTCGGCAACAACAACCACGTTACAACCCCTGAACATCATCCAAAACAAAGGCCTGCGACTTGCACAAGAATCGAGAGGCTGGAAGTTGAAGCCAATGTCCCCCCTCCCTCCACTACAGGCGCGAACTTCTTACACTCCGCTACGCCGCCAAAGTGCTTCGTATCCCACGACATCCCTGCAAGCGGGCGGCGTCCCAATACGAGCACTTTACCAACTCCAGCCTTAATCCCTTTTCCATCAGGATCCGATCCTTGTGCGAGCAGTATTCAGTGCCACTGTGGTCTATTGAAAAATTGAAGACGTTCCACATACCACCGTGGGAAAAGATCACCCTGAACGTCAACATCAATGAAGACCTCCAGAAGAAATCGTGCTCGGTAGAAGAACTCCGACAGAAGACCCTACAAGTCATCAACGGGTACACTGACCACAGGGCACTGTATACGGATGGTTCCAAGTGTGGCCGTAAGACAGGGACAGGGTTATATAGCTCCACAACCCGGATGATGTTCAGATTGCCGGACCATACGAGCATTTATATTGCCGAACTCTTCGGAATATCCAAAGCGATAGAAAACGCTCAATCTGACACACAGTAACTTTGTTATTTTCTCAGATTCTTTGAGTGCATTACAGTCAATTAAATCAGGTAACCAAATGAGGAATTCTCTCCTGGGCAAAATCATTAGCGCACTCTCGACGACCAACAAGTCCATTACTCTCTCTTGGGTTCCCAGCCACATTGGGATCTCCGGGAACGAGAAAAGGACTGTATCACAGATATACCCATAGACATAGGCACTTTCAATTCTATCATTAAAAAACAATTACACGCCCACTGGCAACACCAGTGGGACAATCTCCACATCACACACAAACAAAAGGAGCACATAACAGACTGGTCAACATCATACAGAAGAAATAGACGGGAGGAAATCGCCATAGCAAGGCTGAGGATGAATTCCACCTACATCACCCACCTAGATCCTTACATCACTGGCGTATTTCCTCCCCAGTGCAACACCTGCAACACTACACTATCTGTAAGACACATACTCATACACTGCAAGAAATATAACACACAGCGCCAGGCGCTTATACATCACTGTAGACTCAAGAACATTCAATTAAACGTGACAAATCTTTTGGCCAATGACTATATCCTTATTGACAAAGTAGTGTTTTATTTGCGCACAACAGGACTGTTGTGGAAATTGTAATGGTAAATTAAACAGGATCGCAGGTTCACACCAGGCTTAATGACCCCCTCATAGGTCGATAGCCTTAAGATTAAAAAGAAAAGAAAAAAATGCAAACTCTTCCTAGGTTTTTCCAAATAAACCCCTATAACCATATATATTCTAAAAATAAAGTAGATACATTCATTCACCTTTTAGCTGTAGGCATTTATTGTCAATCCACACACACACACACACACACGCACGCAAAAGAATGTGCACATGATATTTGTGTTTGTGTATGCATGTATTTTCAAACTAGGGTTTCCCAACCTTCGGGTAGGGGGCGCACATCTGGGAGGGGGAGTGTTTAAAGCTATATTTCATTTAAAAAAATATTTTGGTTAGAATTAAGGGTTAAAGTTAGGTATGGTATGGTTAGGTTAGGGATTATTCACGAACTCGCAGCAACGCGCAGGTAATTGGCTAGTGTATATATAAATATATATATATATATATATATATATATATATATATATATGTATATACACACACACACATATATATATATATATATATATATATATATATATATATATATATATATATATATATATATATATGAGGAAGGAGGAAGAGAAAGACACAGGTCTAGGGCCGAGTTTATTCCTGACCTAGACCCGTGTCTTTCTCTTCCTCCTTTCTCAAACCTGTCACAATGTTTCAACATATATATATATATATATATATATATATGTATGTATTTATATATATATATATACATCTATGCAGTATCTTCATTTACATGTGATTGAGACTGGTTGTGAGTTAGCTTGCCTGAGTGTGTGTATTTGTATGCATGCATATGTAATGTGTACTAATGCTGGGGTCAGTTAGTCATTCTATCATTGTAACTATTACTTTTCCATCAGTTTATCATCGTCCAGTTCTATGAAACACGACAAACCCATTGGGTAATGAAGATGTATCATTCCATGATGCCTTGTGTAACACTGATCATGATCGGGAAGAAACCATCATAACTATTGCATATGCATCGTGCAAGACGCTACTCAGTAGCTAATTTACCTAGTTGTATTTATGGAAAGGGGAGCTACGCTCGTGGTGTTCCGCCTTTGTATTTCGCAGTGTCTAGTTTGCGAGACATTGTAGACATTGATTTGCAATCATGTAGTAAGTTATCTCAGATCAGGATGTTTACAACGCTGAGTCCTTTTTGAGATCCGTGTTGGTGTTTACCAGTGTTTTGTAGAGGTTTCTACAAATGTTCTCGCGTATGGATTCTCCTGTCTGTGTTTATCTGTGCGATAACAGTCGGTTGGTCTGCATTACCGATTGTTATTTGTCATGTCAGACTTTGTTTTTCAGTCATTTATCGTCGTTTTCCCGGTTATGAAAAAAATCTACTTCGAATTTGTCATTTTTGACGAATTTCTGCGATTTCATCGTTTTCTTTTTTTTATTGTTTACCTTCTCAAATATATTAATTTTACTGCAACTTTCATTCAGAGATATCTCCATTAATTATCCTTATGTTGTATTGTCATTTTGTGATGCTTTATCAATTCCATGTAGAGCGGTCATACTGGCAAAAGCTTTGTATGTGCTGACGTCGGCCTTCTGGTGTGACGTCACAGCGGGTGGTGTGAAGGGTTATGTTAAGATTGCGCTGTCTCGTGCACAGGTGTGTGTGTGTGTGTGTGTGTGTGTGTGTGTGTGTGTGTGTGTGTGTGTGTGTGTGTGTGTGTGTGTGTGTGTGTGTGTGTGTGTGTGTGTGTGTGTGTGTGTGTGTGTGTGTGTGTGTGTGTGTGTGTGTGTGCACAGATACCAGCTAGCGAATACCTGTCGAACTCGTTTTTTGCACAGACACCAGCTAGCGAATACCTGTGAAATTTATTATTTCTGAATAGTGACAAGTGATTGTGTTGTGTTTTGTAATTGTATACGTTACAATTGTATACAGTTACAGATATAAGATAAAGTGTAGTGCTCTATTAACTTAGAATCAAAACAGTATTCTGTTACTGTACTCCAAAGGTAGGAGAAATAGTATAAGGTAAGCAGAGTAAGCTTCGTGTATTTAGTTTATTTAAATACCTCTTTGGTTTCTTTTATTGATTTATATTTTCTCTTTGCCGTTTGTATTGCCGAAGGGGGGGCGAAATGGCTTGTGAAGGTTGTGTGAACCTGGAGGATCGTCTCAGGATGTGTGAGGAGGAAATTCGTCTTCTCAAGGGTGCGCTCTGTGAGAAGAGTGAATCCTCCCCACAACCCAAAGAGCGTTCCACTTCTTCCCCTTCTGTCACTGCCGTGAACGAGTGACGCTCCGTGGGGTCCCGTTTGGTAAGCGGGTGCCCTACGGAGCAACCGCTGGCTCTAGCCAATCGTTTTGCACTGCTGGAGGATGAAGTGGCTAAAAATCAGGAGTTCTCGGTGGTGGGGGACTTCATGGTGCGAGGCTATGACGACATCCTACAGCGGAAGAACAAACGATAATGCAAGCTTGTATGTCAACCGGGCCGTGGGATCGCCGATTGTACCCAGACCATCAGGGAGCAAAGACGGACGAACACGGTTACGATTGTTCATACGGGAAGTAACGATGTGGGTGGGGTGAGATCAGAGGAACTTTTTTCGGAATTACAAGGTCCTCCTTCAGGAGATGAAGGAACGTGGGAGCCGTCACGTAGTCTGTGGGATCCTCCCGAGGATCTACGCAGGCTCGTGTTGGAACAGTAGAGCCATAGGGATCAATGAGAGGATACCATGGTTGTGCACGCAACTGGGATACCACTTTCCTGATCCTTTGTATCTCTTTTCCAGACGTCATGACCTTTGCGCTTCTGATGGGATCCACCTTACCCGCAGAGGCAAAGATGTTCTTACAAGCCTCATTGTGGGAGTTTGTAATGAACTAGTTCCTTTTTTGGGGTAGAAACCCAAAGGGAAGGGGAAATAGAGTGTACTGGGGAAAACAGAGTAGAATATAGCATTATATAATTTTAGGATATAATGGCGGTAGAGGACGAAATGTTACATTAGGATGCAATGTCAAAGGACAAAATGTCACTATGGGATGTAAGGACAAGGTAGGACAAAAGATCACGATGGGATGTAAGGACAGTGGAGGACAAAAGATCACGATGGGATGTAATGATAGTACATACATATACCAATGCTTTTTCCCCCTTACAAGGGAGGTAGCCAAAAAGGGAAAGGCATAAAATCATCTCCACCCATTCCATCCCTGAATACACTCCACACCCCTCCACCCTCCCTCTCATCTGAGACACCTCCTGGATGACGGGTCATCCCTGCACCTTGTCCACTGCCCTGGGTCAGAAGCAGTGTCGCAAGACACAGCACATCCACAGCAAAGCCGCTTCATTAAATCAGCGACCCCCCTCTCCGTCCCCCATTGCATAAAAGGAGAGGATGGGGAGAAATCCCTTTGGGCTGCGTCAAATTTTGCTCACACATACTACCTCACCCCCCACCCCCCACCCCGCCCATTCCACCTCATGCAATCACAATATCATCCATATACAACCATTCTCCATTCACCCCTGTCTTCTGTCCTCTCCCGTCCTTCCTCAACAGACATTCCCCTCTTCCCCAATGCCCCCTTCACCCCATACATCCACCTCATCCTAGGACGTCCCTTCATGTTCACTCCCTCCACATCTGCCTTCCATACCTCTTTTACTAGTCTTTCTTCACTCATTCTTTCCATGTGTCCAAACCATCATAATATTCTTTCATCAGCCCTATCTCCCAGCTCCTTTTCCACCCCTGTTCTCCTCCTCACCTCCTCATTTCTCACTCTATCTAGCCTAGTAACCCCCATCATACTTCTCAGACACCTCATCTCAAACACATTCAAACTCCTTCTCTCTTCCTCTCTTATGTTCCATGTTTCTGCTCCATACAGTGCTGTTGACACAATCACTCCTTCATACAGTCTCCTCTTAGCATCCATTCCCAAATGTTTATCCCTCATTACACTCTTTAATCCACCAAGGCATTTACTCGCTTCTCTCAATCTACATTCTATCTCCACCTTCACTCCACCTTTCCCTGCCACATTTGCACCCAAGTATCTAAAACTATCCACTTCCTCCAGTCGCTCTCCCTTAATGCTCACCTCCAGTCTACTGCCACTTTCACCCCTTGTACATCTCATCGCCTTACTTTTACCCACATTTATCTTTAGCTTTCTTCTATCACATACTTTCCCAAACTCTGCCACCAACTTCCTCAATCCCTCCTCCGATCCTGCCACAAGCGCAGTGTCGTCCGCAAACAACAGCTGGCTCACCTCCCACTTTTCTCCATTTTCTTTAACCATCTCCAATCCCTTGCCCACTACCCTTGCATTTACCTCTCGCACCACCCCATCCATGTATAAGTTGAACAGCCATGGCGACATAACGCATCCTTGACGAAGTCCCACCTTTACCTCGAACCACTCACTCTCTCCATTTCTAATCCTGACACAAGCTCTACTACTCTCATAAAAACTCTTGACAGCTCCTAAAAGCTTTCCTCCTATCCCGTATATCTGCATAACCTTCCATAGTGCCTTTCTGTCTACCCTATCATAAGCCCTTTCCAGATCCATAAAAGCCCAAAAAACATCCTTCCCCTTTCCTATAGCTTTCTCACATATCTGTCTTACCACAAAGATCTGGTCTACACAACCTCTACCTGTCCTAAATCCACACTGCTCCTCACCAATTACTCCCTCTGTTCCTCTCCTAATCCTCTCAATCAAGATCCTCCCATAAGCCTTCCCAACTACACTTAACAAGCTAATCCCTCTGAAACTACTACATTCACACTTGTCCTCTTTTCCCTTGTAAAGTGAAACTATACAGGCACTCCTCCAGTCCTCCGGCACTCTACCCTCTCTCCAGCAAACATTAAATAACCTCACCAGCCAGTCCACCATCACTGTACCTCCCTTTTTCAGACATTCTGCACGGCATCCATCCAGACCAGGTGCCTTATCTGCTTTCATCATCTTAACAAATGCCTTCACCTCATCCTTCCTTATTTCTTCTCCATTTTGCTCACTCATCACTCTCATTTTCTTAGCATTTCCCACTGCAGCTATCTTTCCCTACCTATCCTCCTTCACATAAAGCAACACCCTAAAATATTCTGCCCATCTTCCCCTTACTGCCTTCTCTTCCATTATCATCTCTCCATCTGCACCTTTTACCTTTTCTTCTCTACTTGATTCGCCTCCTCTTCCTCTCTTAATTTCTTTCAAAAACATCTTTTTATTACTTTCAAAATTTTCTGTCATACTGTTACCCCATTTTACATCTGCTCTCCTCTTTGCAACCTTTACCTTTTGCTTTACTTCTCTTTTCTTTTCTTTGTACCTCTCATATGACTCCCTCGTCCTATTTTGTAACCAATCTGTGAAAGCTCGCTTCTTCTCTTCTACAACCTTCTTTGTTTCCTCATCCCACCATTCACTACCCTTTCTTCTATTTCCTCCTGTCCTTCTTGTTCCACACACCATCCTTGCACACTTTATGAGTCCCTCCTTGAACCATCCCCATTCCTCCTCCACACCCAGCTCTAGTCTATCCTTTACTCCCTCCCACTCCTCCTTCAGCTTCTTTCCATACTCCTTCTCCTTTTTCTTTTCATTCAAAGAGTTCACTCTAAGAACCTCCCTACCTTTTGTCCCTTTCCTCTTTCTCCATCTATCCTCCACTCTCAACTTACCTTCCACCAAAAAATGATCTGATATTCCCCCACCCTCTCCCCTTAGCACATGTACATCCTTAACTCTTCCTATCGTAATCCTATTTACCACTACATAATCCATTAGCGCTCTATCTACCACCCTTCCCTCCACCACCCTCTCCCATGTGTACTTATGCTTGACTTTCTTCCAAAACACTGTATTTACTATCATCAACTCTCTTTCTAGACACATTTCCACCATCAACTCTCCACTACGATTCTTTCCTGGAACTCCACATTTCCCAACCACTCCATCAATTGGACCATTTCCTACCCTAGCATTAAGGTCTCCCAGTACTATTACATTGACATTTCTTCCTAAATCCTCTATGCACTCATTTAGATCTATCCAAAAGGCCTCCCTTTCTTCTACACTCTTCTCACTGCCAGGCCCATATGCACTTACAAAGACCCACATCTCCTTTCCCAGTTTCACCTTCATCCACATTATCCTTGAGGAAACCTCCTTCCACTCCACTACACGTTTACCTATCTCTTCACTTACTAGAATAGCCACCCCTTCCCTCCCTCGCCCTCTCTTCACTCCTGATAACTTCTCACTTTCACTCCCAAACTTACACTCACCCTTCCCTTTCAACTTAGTTTCACTCAAAGCCAATACATCCATCTTTCTTCTCATAAACATACTACCTATCTCTT
The DNA here is from genome assembly GCF_046742065.1 of Oratosquilla oratoria. Lineage (NCBI taxonomy): Eukaryota > Metazoa > Arthropoda > Malacostraca > Stomatopoda > Squillidae > Oratosquilla > Oratosquilla oratoria. The sequence continues at coordinate 44,322,965 of NC_134813.1, read as the reverse complement.
CCCTTTTACTCTCATCTGTACCACATCCACGCACATTAAAAGACCCAAACCTTAGGGTGCTGGTCCGAGAACTTCCAGACCCTCTTATGCCTTCTCTTTTTTGTTTAGGAATGTCCCCTGTGGGGCTACAAGGAGAAGGATGCCTAGTCCCAATCCCCGTCCCTTTCTTCTCGCCTCTTACGATCCAAGTGGAATTACTTGGTGGCAGTATTCTTTTCCCCCACCACAGGGAATTCCCCCATCACAGAAAAAGAATACTCAGAGAAATGGTACAGGACAGCAACAAGGGGTTGGGGGACAGCATAACGGAGGGACAGCCGTAGTATAAAAGTGTCATCATTTCTCTATGAACAGAGTTTTCCTCTATCATAGACAAAATGATGTGTGGCTCTGGTCCGTAGGGGCGCCCCATATAGACCCTAAAGTATCAACTGCATGCTACTTTGCTACAATAACAAGCAGCCAATACCCCAGACGTTAATGATAGTGGAGGACAAAATATCACGATGAGATGTAATGATAGTGGAGGACAAAATATCACGGTAGGATATGTCAGTGAAGGACAAATTATAATTTTTGGAAGGGATGCCGGACAGAATGCCAATGGACAAAATATCACGATGGGATATAGTGACAGTGGAGGACAAAAGATCACGATGGGATGTAATGATAGTGGAGGACAAAATATCACGGTAGGATATAATGTCACTGGGGGACAAAATATAATTTTAGTAAGGGATGTCGGACAGAATGTCAATGAACGAGGGGAGGCCAGTGTTAAACGCGGCGACGTAGGGGGACAAAGTGTACAAAAGAGATCGGATGACCGTGAGCGACCAGATGTCCGTGATGGGGGGAAACGTTAATTTTGATGGGAGAAATGTTAATGAGGCATTGAATGTCAATGAAGGACCAAATATCAATATAGAGCAAGGTGTCAATGAAAACAAAATTATAATGTAAGGCATGATATTGAAACTCAAAAGTCTCAAAAAGAAATAATCACAAGTCTCTTAAAACCATGTACTTTAATGCTCGTAGTATTAAGAACAAATTCCAAGAAATACAGGCATATGTCAAAAGCTAAAATCTCGATATGATAGGAATAACCGAGACATGGTTAAATGGTAAAGAGTTTAAAGCTGAATTTAACATTGCGGGATTTAAACACTTTCATCAAGATAGAAACCACAAGAAAGGTGGGGGTGTTCTATTGTACGTTAAAAACAATGCCCATGCTTGTGTTTTAGAGAAAGCGAAACAGGATGCATATGATAGTTTGTGGATAGCCAAAAAGAAAAAGGCATAGAAACCACTCCCACCCATTTCATTTCCTATATATTCCACTCTCTCCCCTCCACCCTCCTCCCTCCCTCTTATATTGGCATCTCTTGGATGACGAACCATCCCTGCATCCCGTCCACTGCCCTGGGTCAGAGGCAGTGTCGCAAGACACAGCACATCCACAGCAAGGCCACTTCATAAATTCGGCGACCCCCCCCCCTCTCCGTCCCTTCATGCAGAAAAGGAGAAGACGGGGAGAAATCCCTTCGGGCTGCGTCAAAATTTTTCTCATATATACTAACTCACCCCCCATCCCCCACACACTCCCCCTCATGCATCACAGCATCATCCATACACAACCCTTCTCCATTCACTCCTATCTTCTGTCCTCTCTCGTCCTTCCTCAACAGACATTCCTCTCTTTTGTAATGTCCCTTTCACCCCATCCATCCATCTCATCCTAGGACGCCCCCTCATATTCACTCCTTCCGCCTCTGCCTTCCACACTTCTTTTACTAATCTTTCTTCACTCATTCTTTCCATGTGTCCAAACCATCACAATACTCTTTCATCAACCCTATCTCCCAACTCCCTTTCCACCCCTGTTCTCCTCCTCACCTCCTCATTTCTCACTCTAGCCTAGTAACCCCTATCATACTTCTCAGACATTTCATCTCAAACACATTTAAACTCCCTCTCTCTTCCTCTCTTATGTTCCATGTTTCTGCCCTATACAGTGCTGTTGGCACAATCACTCCTTCATATAACCTCCTCTTAGCATCCATTCCCAGATATCTATTTCTCATTACACTTTTTAATCCACCAAGGCATTTACTCGCTTCTCTCAATCTACATTCTACCTCCACCCCCACTCCTCCCTTCCCTGCCACATTCGCACCCAAGTATCTAAAACTATCCACTTCCTCAAGTCTTTCACTCTTTATGTTCACTTCCAGGCTGCTGACACTCTCTCCCCTTGTACATCTCATCGCCTTACTTTTCCCCACATTTATCTTCAGCTTCCTTCTTTCACATACCTTCTCAAACTCTATCACTAACTTCCTCAATCGCTCCTCTGATCCTGCTACAACCGCAGTGTCGTCCGCAAACAACAACTGACTCACCTCCCACTTTTCTCCATTTTCTTAAATCATCTCCAACCCCTGACCCACTACCCTTGCATTCACCTCTCGCACCACCCCATCCATGTATAAGTTGAACAGCCAGGGCGACAAAACACATCCCTGATGAAGTCCCACCTTTACCTCAAACCATTCACTCTCTCCATCTCTAATACTAACACAAGCTCTACTACTCTCGTAAAAACTCTTGACTGCTCTTAACAGCTTTCCTCCTATCCCATATATCTGCAGTACCTCCCACAGTGACTTCCTGTCTACCCTGTTGTAAGCCTTTTCCAGATCCATAAAAGCCCAAAAAACATCCTTCCCCTTTCCTATAGCTTTCTCACATATCTGTCTTACCACAAAGATCTGATCTACACAACCTCTACCTGTCCTAAAACCACACTGTTCCTCACCAATTACTCCCTCTGTTCCTCTTCCAATCCTCTCAATCAAGACCCTCCCATAAGCCTTCCCAACTACACTCAACAAGCTGATCCCTCTGAAATTACTACACTCACACTTGTCCCCCTTTCCTTTGTAAAGTGGAACTATACAGGCACTCCTCCAGTCCTCCGGCACTCTACCCTCTCTCCAGCAAACATTAAATAACCTCACCAGCCAGTCCACCATAACTGTGCCTCCCTCTTCAGACATTCTGCATGGCATCCATCCAACCCAGGTGCCTTACCTGCTCTCATCATCTTAACAGCTGCTTTCACTTCATCCTTCCCTATTTCTCCTTCATTTTCCTCACTCATCACGGTCATTTTCTTAGCACTTCCCACTGCAACTACCTTTCCCTCCCTATCCTCCTTCACATTTAGCAACTCCCTAAAATATTCTGCCCGCCTTCCTCTTACTGCCTTCTCTTCCATTATCATCTCTCCATCTGCACCTTTTACCTTTTCTTCTCTACTTGATTCGCTTCCTCTTTCTCTTTTAATTTCCTTCCAAAATACTTTTTATTACTTTCAAAATTTTCTGTCATACTCTTACCTCATTTCACATCTGCCCAAAACAAATGGACAAAAAAATGAAAATAGGTGTAATATATAGGCCAAAGACATTATCATTAGCAGACGACAAACTGTTATTTCAAGAAGTGTCTAGTTTCTGTGACAGGGATTTATTGATAATGAGTTATTTCAATTTCACTGATATTGATTGGATGACCCTTGAATATGGCCATATGGGTAGTCGTTTGATTGATTTTCTCGGTGACAATTACTTAGTTCAGCATGTAAAAGAGCCCACAAGACATGGAAACTTACTCGATCTATTGATCACTAGCCGTGAAAGCATGATAACCGATGTAGAAGTCGGTGAAACTGTTGCAAGTAGCGATCACAATTTAGTTAGATTCAAACTCCTAAAACATTTTAGAATAGATACTTGTGTTTCTAAAATACCCGATATCAGTGAAGCTCAGTTCATAGGACTACGTCAGAAGCTTCAGCTTACAGACTGGGAGGCAAAATTAAGCGAAAGACCTGTAGATCAGATGTGGGAAATATTTCAAAATGCGCTCATTAAGATGATTCATACTTACATTCCTTTTAAGGACAGACGTCCCCCAAATCTGGCTCGCCCAAAATGGCTTGACAAAGAAACTGAAAAAAGTATTGCTAAAAAGAGACAGGCTTACAAGAAATATAAGTACTCTGGTGCATCTAATGCCTATCAAAGTTATTTATTAATACAGAGAGAATTAAAAAGGACAATAAAAAACGAAAACGACAATACATACATACATATACCAAGGCTTCTTCCCCCTTACAAGGGAGGTAGCCAAAAAGGGAAAGGCATAAAATCATTTCCACCCATTCCATCCCTGAACACACTCCACACCCCTCCACCCACCACCCCTCCTCCCATCTGAACACCTCCCGGATGACGGGTCATCCCTGCACCCTGTCCACTGCCCTGGGTCAGAAGCAGTGTCGACAATACGAACAAATACGAAATAGATATCGCTGTTATATCCAAAGAGAATCCCAAAGAATTCTATAGCTACATTAGAGATAAAAAGGTTGTTAGGAATCACATTGGTTCACTATTATCTAATGACGGTCAACTTGAATATTCAAATGAAGGAATGTGTGATATTTTAAACAATTATTTTACCTAAGTTTTCGTAAACGAAACACCTCAAAGTGAACTCCAAAGTGAAACCTGTGAAAAGTCTGGGGTAAACTTACTCACTACGGTAAATATACCAAAAGAAAAAAATAAAAGGTGTATAGATAAACTCAAAGTTAATGAAACACCAGGTCCTGACGGTTGGCATCCAAGAATCTTAAAGGAAATTAAAACTGAGAATGTTGTTCCATTATAAATTATTTTCAAGAAATCCATCATATCCGGAGATGTCCCAAGAGAATGGAAGCTAGCTAACGTTACTCCCATATTCAAAAAATGTAACAAAAAGAAGCCAAATAACTACAAGCCTATAAGTTTGACTTCAATCGTAGGAAAACTGATGGAACCTATTGTCAGAGATGCTATCGAACATCATTTAGAAAGTAACCGTTTGATAAATGATAGCCAGCATGGTTTCAGACGGAAACGTTCTTGCGTGACTAACTTACTCGAATTCTACAACACAGTTATCTCGAATTATGACAAAAGAAACCATATAGATTTCATATATCTAGACTTTACAAAAGCTTTTGATACCGTCCCCCACGAAAGACTACTTACTAAATTAGCTTCACACGGAATAAGTGGTAGCCTAGTAAGTTGGACTAGTAATTGGTTGAATGATCGAGAACAGAGAGTTGTTTTAAGTGGAAAAACTTCTGGATGGAAAATGTTACAAGTGGAGCTCCTCAAGGTTCCGTTCTCGGGCCACTTCTATTCATAGTATATATAAATGATATAGACCATGGACTAAAATCTACTGTTTCCAAATTTGCTGATGATACAAAACTGTGCGGAATGGCAAATGGTCACTTAAACCAATTAGATATTCAAGATTTAGATAAATTACAACAATGGTCTGAAAAGTGGCTAATGAAATTTAACACAAGTAAATGCAAGGCAATGCACATAGGTAAAAAAATAACAGTGAGTTTGATTACATGTTATTTGGAAATTCGTTAACATAAGTGAATAGTAAAAAAGATCTCGGTGTAATTATCAGTAACGATTTCAAATCATCCAAGCAGTGTATTCCAGCCTCTGAGAAAGCAAATATGAGTCTAGGACTGATTGCGCGTTCTTTTGACTTCAAAAGTCCATCACTCATTAACAAGCTATATAAATCGTTAGTTCGTCCACATTTGGAATATGCTGTTTCCGTATGGTCACCGAATCTCATTAAAGACATTGACAAACTGGAAAAAGTACAACGGCGAGCTACAAAACTGATTCCAAATATCAAAAATAAATCATACGAAAATCGACTAAAACATATGAATCTGTTTTCCTTAAAAAAGCGTAGACTGAGAGGTGACTTGATACAGGTCTTTAAGATTCTAAAGGGAATTGACAACATCAAAAGTGACAAAATTTTCACCCTGAATGAGAATCCGACAAAAAAGAATGGTCTCAAACTGTCCGGAAATAGACTTAATTTGAAAGTGGGTAGAAACAACTTCGCCAACCGTGTAGTTAATGAATGTAATAAACTTCCTGCAGAGGGAGTGCAGTGTAGTTCAGTTCGAAGCTGTAATGACTATCATTTATTTTATATTATTTGTTTATTTGTTTTGTTATCATTTGTCCGTTTGTTTATTATTGTTTGATTCTCATTTATCATTAGTTATGTAAATTTATTATTATTCACTATTTACCTGTTTATTATCTAACTATACTGCATTTATGTATTTTATTTATTATTTACATTATTATAGTTTTTATCTATTCATTTATTTGTTTATCATTATTATGATTTTTTCCGCATCCGACCTAGATATGGACCAAAAAGGTCTCCTGTCGGCATGCTCCGCCTTTGTAAATCCTTTCTGTGTGTGTGTGTGTGTATTCACTTCGGATCTGCTGCAGTCTCTGTCGAGACAGCCAGACACCACCCTACGGCAGTGAGCTCAGAGCTCCTTATTAGCCGATCTCTGGGTTGGTCTGAGACCACTCACACACCACACACCGGGACAGCAAGGTCACAACTCCTTGACTAACGTCCCGTACCTATTCGCTGCTAGGTGAACAGGGGCTACACGTGAAAGGAGACAAACCCAACTTGTCTCCGCCCGGCCGGGGCGTGTGTGTGTGTGTGTGTGTGTGTGTGTGTGTGTGTGTGTGTGTGTGTGTGTGTGTGTGTGTGTGTGTGTGTGTGTGTGTGTGTGTGTGTGTGTGTGTGTGTGTGTGTGTGTGTGTGTGTGTGTGTGTGTGTGTGTGTGTGTGTGTGTGTGTGTGTGTGTGTGTGTGTGTGTGTGTGTGTGTGTGTGTGTGTGTTTCTGCGTTTTCACCTAATTGTAGTATAGAGGAAAAGAGCAACGCTCATTGGGTTCCGTCTCCTATTCTTTAATTTCCTAACATACCTAGTCCCCAATTCATGAACAGTTCCAACTTAATCTATATCCTTGATTTCCAATTATAATATCTAGATTTGAGCTTGGGCTATATCACCTAAGCTATTCCACATATTTATACATCTATATGGAGAACTATATTTCCTCGCGTCCTTTCGACATGTGGGCTTTCTTAATTCACTCCCATGACCTCTTAAAGCCCCCCTCCCATCTTTAATCAGATCTCTTCTGTCAACGCAATCTATTCCTTCTAGTAATCTGAGCACTGTAATCATATCACCTCTTTCTCTTCGATCTTTCAAAGTTGGGAGATCCAGTACTCTTAGTCTCTCCTCATATTGTTTATCTAGAAGGCTGGGGACCAGTTTGGTTGCTGCCCTTTGTATGCTCTCGATCTTGCTTACATCCTTCACTCTATGTAGGGACCATACCACTGATGCATATTCCAATCTTGGATGTATCAAGGTTTCGATGTTTTCCTTTGTGAGTGTGTGTGTGTGTGTGTGTGTGTGTGTGTGTGTGTGTGTGTGTGTGTGTGTGTGTGTGTGTGTGTGTGTGTGTGTGTGTGTGTGTGTGTGTGTGTGTGTGTGTGTGTGTGTGTGTGTGTGCGTGTGTGTGTGTGCGTGTGTGTGTGTGTGTGTGTGTGTGTGTGTGTGTGTGTGTGTGTGTGTGTGTGTGTGTGTGTGTGTGTGTGTGTGTGTGTGTGTGTGTATGTGTGTGTGTGTGTGTCTGTGTGTATGGAGACGGTTGTGTCTGTTTTACGCGGTTGAGACGCACTCCATCCTATTCAACAGGTCTGATCTCCTAAGATGTCCGAAGTAACACACAGTTATGTTTGCATTTGCGTTTCTGGAACTCCCGTATTTCCGTATTATTTTAAGTGTTCATTACAGTAAGATTTAATTTAATTCCGTGTCGATTTGAACATTCAAGTCAAAATGAAAATTGAGGCTTACCTTTTCATGGACGCAGAATGCAGCGACCATACTCCATCTAAGTCAGCATTTATGTTCTGATGTCTTCATTGTTGAAATTCGCATTCCCTTGGAATTAAGGTGACTCCGTGATTGATAATATTTATTGTTTATCTACTTATCTATTTATTTATTTATATATCTATTTGTTTGTTTATCTATTTAAGTATTCATCTATTTGTTCACCTATTTATCTAATTTTCTTTTAATTCATTTATTATCTGTTTATTTATCATTTATTTATTTATTTACTTATTATTCTGTTTGTGTTTGTTTTTCTATATATTCATATATTATCTACCTATCTGATTATCTATTACTTTATAACTTTATCTATTTATTTACCTATGCATCTATTTTATATATCTATCTACTTATTTATCTATTTATAAGTTTATCAACTTATTCGTGTATGCGTTTACTATTTATCTGTTTTCACTTATCTTTCGTTTTTCATTGTCCTCTAAATTACTTATAATAAATCATATCTTCATCCCTTTTCCACCAATCATAAGCACTATCACTTATCTCTCACTAAAAAGACTAAAAACTTATTACACTTGTAAACACTCGTCACTGCAGCACAGAAACCGACGTCGAGGTGGAGGGTCCGGAGTTGGGGGGTGGGGAGGAGAGGGGGGAGGCAGGGAGGCTCTTGTTCCGGTTCTGGGCCCCTCGCCGCAGCCTCCGGGGAGTGACACTTGTCTCTTGTCGTCACCAAGCACTGACGACTGCTGTCACTGCCGAAGACATTTCGGCGGAAAGGACAGCAGGGAGAGCAGAGCGGTAGGATGGTTCGCACGGCGCCTTCATGGTATCCTAGCAACACGTGGCGTGGTGCGCACATCCGCCTGCATCTTCAGCAGCTGGTCAGGAGCGAGAATCGGCACAAAACCCCCCATGTGTATCTGCCTGCAACTTCCTTCCTGCCAGGTGCGGGGGACGTCACCTCTGGAGCCCCACTCTGTCGAATTTCCAAATCCTATTTCAAGGGATTCATGTTTCTTATTATATTTGTTATATACGCAAATGTATTTATTAACAAGGCTTCATGGTCACCTATATATATATATATTTCTTGTAAATTAAATAATTCTAGCGTTTCACGATACAATTATTCAAAATGGCAAAAACACCTTCGAACAAGCTCGTCCCTTTTTGCATTAAATGAAGCGGACTTACTGTGAGTATGCTGTGTCTTGCTGCATTGCTTCTGACCCTTGGGCGGTCGAGATGCAAGGATGACCCGTCATCCAGGAGGACCCAAGAAAAGAGAGGAGGGAGGGAGGGGTGGTGAATGGGGCTAGAGTGAGTGGGAATGAAATGGGAAGGAGTAGAATTATGCCTTGGTATATGTACGTATTCATTTATATGTTCATTTATTTATTCATTTGTTTTTTCTGTATATAGTTCCGTAAATACCAATTGACATGTGCGATTGATACTATCCTCTGCCGTAAATGAGCTCTATTTCCATATACATGGATATGTATATATATATATATATATATGTATGTATATATATATATATATATATATATATGTATGTATATATATATATACATGTGTGTGTGTATGTATATATATATATATATATATATATGTATATATACACATATGTGTGTGTATGTGTGTACATTATGAATATATGTATATATGTATATATATATATATATATATATGAATATATATATATATATATGTGTGTGTGTGTGTGTGTGTGTGTGTGTGTGTGTGTGTGTGTGTGTGTGTGTGTGTGTGTGTGTGTGTGTGTGTGTGTGTGTGTGTGTGTGTGTGTGTGTGTGTGTGTGCGTGTGTGTGTGTGTGTGTGTGTGTGTGTGTGTGTGTGTGTGTGTGTGTGTGTGTGTGTGTGTGTGTGTGTGTGTGTGTGTGTGTGTGTGTATTTACCTAGTTGTATTTACCTAGTTGTATTTTACGGGAAGGGGAGCTATGCTCGTGGGTTCCCGTCTTCATATCTCATTTTATCTAAACTATTTTTAAATTCATGTATTGTTTTTGCACACACCACTTTCTCATCTAACTTGTTCCAACTGTCTATTACTCTGTGAGGAAAGCTGTTCTTTTTCAAATCTCTTCTATAGCTGTCTTTTTTTATTTTCTTTCCGTGTCCTCTTGTATTTCTGTCATCCCATTTTATCAGATTCTCTCTATCAGTAATTTCTATGCCTTTCATGATTCTGTAAATAGCTATCAAATCTCCTCTCTCTCTTCTTTGCTCTAGTGTCTGTAGTTCAAGTTTTTCTAGTCTCTCTTCATATGATAGTTTTGAGAGTGTTGGTGCCAATTTTGTAATTGCTCTTTGTATTCTTTCAAGTTTTCTTATACATTTTTTTGTACTTGGTGACCATATCGTTGCTGCATATTCCAATCTTGGTCTTATCAGGGTGATTAGGATTTTCTTCACCATTTCTTCATCCAGGTATGTAAATGCAACTTTGATTGTTCTTATTAAATTATAAGTTTCTCCAAAAACCTTATTTATATGTTTCTCAGGTGACATATTATTCATAACAATGACTCCCAGGTCCTTCTCATTTTCTACTTTTTTTATTCCTTCTTCTCCCAATTTATATGCTCCTGTTATTCTGTTTTTGCTTTTTCCAAATTCCATTATACTACACTTTTTTGTATTGAACTCCATCTCCCACTTCCTACTCCATTCCTGTACTTTATTTAGATCTCTCTGTAGTGATTCACAATCTTCTTCAGTTTTCACTCTTTTCAGTAGTTTTGCATCATCTGCAAAGAAGCTCATATAGCTTTCAATTCCTTCATCCATATCATTAATATATATAGCAAACATTATTGGGGCCAGAACTGTTCCCTGCGGAACATCGCTTATTACTTCATCCCATTTTGAGTGCTGGTTTCTTATCACTACTCTCATTTTTCTTTCTTGCAAAAAGTCTTCCATCCAATTTAGTAGTTTGCCCTGTATTCATCCTTCAGTTTCTAATTTCTTAATCAACTTCTTATGTGGAACTTTGTCAAAAGCTTTCTTTAGGTCTAGAAATGCACAGTCCGCCCATCCATCTCTTTCTTGTATTATATCTATTACCCTTGAATAGAAACATATTAAATTGGTGACGCATGATCGTCCTTGTCTGAATCCAAATTGCCTTGGATTTAACACTTTGTTTTTTTCTAAATATTTTACCCATCTACTTTTGATAATTCTTTCACAAATTTTTGCTATTGTACTTGTTAGAGAGACTGGTCTATAGTTGGTAGGTTCTTTATTTCCTCCTTTATATATAGGTACTATATTTGCTTTTTTCCAATCTTCTGGAACTTTTCCTTCTTTCAAGGAACTGTTTAGTATGCTATGTATTTTGTCTGCCAGTTCATTCCTGCATTCTTTCAGTATCCAGTTTGCTATTTCATCTGGTCCATGCGATTTTCTGACATCAAGATTACTCAAGTGTGTTAATATTTCATTCTTTGTTACTTCTATTTCTTCTATAGGGGGGACTTTCTCTTTCCATTCGTTCTCTTCAGGTTGTATGTTCTCCCTTGTAAACACTGATTTAAAATGTTTGTTCATAATTTCCGCCATTTCCATTTCCTCAGTGTATTCAACTCCCTCTTGTCTTAATTTCTCCAAGTCTTCTTTGTTTTTCAGTTTATTGTTTACAAATCTGTAGAATATTTTTGGTTGATCTTTACACTTTTCTACGATATCTTTTTCATATTTTCTCATTTCCTCTCTGCACGTTTGTACATATTCATTTCTATAACAGGTATATATTTTCCATTTTTCAGGTCTTCTGTCTTTTTTCCATCTGGTCCAGGCTTTGTCTCTTTTGTCTTTTAACTCTCTACAACTTTTGTTGTACCAGCATTTTACATATTCTTTTTCTTGTTTTTGTCTTGGGACATACTTTTCTACTCCTTTTTTGTAATTTTTTGTCAAAATATTCCATTTCTCTTCTACTGTTGTTTCTTCTTTGTATATTTCTTCCCAGTTTTCTTGTTGAAAGAATTCTCTTATTTTATCAAAGTTTGTTTTTTCATACATCATTCTTCCTTTTCTATATTGTTCATTTCTTTTCATATATTTTTCATCATTAAGTTCCAGTTCAATCAATATGTGGTCACTTTTACTTATTGGTGTTTTATATTCAATTTTGTCCACTATTCTAGGTTCAGATGTAATTATTAGGTCTAGTCTCGATGGCTCTTCTTCATTTCTATACTTAGTGTTCTCCTGTATCCATTGTGTCATTGTATGGTCAGTAACCATCTCAAGTAGAGCGTTTCCCCATGAGCCGTCTCCACCCTTTACTGTCATTTCTTCCCAGCAGATTTCTTTGCAATTAAAGTCGCCCATCATAACTATTCTTCCTCCCTCTTCCATTATCTTGTTTAATGCTATCTTTGTGTCCTCTAACATACTTTTATGTTCACTCTCTTCCCATGAGGCTGTTTTCGGGGGCACATAATCTATCACAAACTTTCTGCTCTTCTTATCTCTGTCTTCTACTTCCATCATTATCATCCCTACTGTATTCTTTCCATATGTGACACACTTCACGTTTATATCCTTCTTAGTCAGGAACATAACTCCACCCCCTTCCTTTTTCACTCTGTTTCTAATCCAATAATTATATGCATCATGTCCGACACTGTTGGGTGGTAGTGGACCTTTTAATTTTGTTTCTACAATTCCCATTATGTCTGGTTCTTTTTCCTTCAAATAATCATTCAGCTCATTCAATCCTGTTATTAATCCATCTATATTTGTGTAAGACACTCTTAGTTTTCTGCCACTTCCATTGTGTTCTCTGTTTCCCTTTTGTTTTTCTCTTGTATGTCGACTTTCTTTAGTTTCATATTCACTACTCTCCAATAGAATCTCTCTTTTTCTGACTCCTTTCTTCTCTTGTTTTTTTCCTTAGCTTCAAGTCTTTTCTGTTTTTCTTCCTCTCTTTCCTCTTTATTCATTTCTCTTTTTATCCATACCTTTTTATATTGTTCATTTGTTGCTAGTTTCCCTGTTTTGGATAAGATATTCTCAGCCGTAGTTTGTGACCTGAATTTAATTTTAATTGGTCTGGTCTTGTCTGTACTATATTTCCCGAGCCTGAATTTCTCTTCGATTTGTTTCATTATTTCTGGTTCATCTTCCTGAACTAATTCTAGTAAATTTCTTACTTTTTCATTTTCCTCTTTGATTCTTGTGGTTCTATCTGGGTTATGTTTCTCTTCCATTCCTAATATAATTATACATTTCTTTCTGTCTGCTAAGTCTCTTACTATATTCTCCTTCTGTCTCATCACTTTAATAACTGAGTCTTCAGTTTGTTCATTCATTTGCTGTCTAATTATGTCAGTGAATACAACTTTGCTATTCTCTTGGATTTTTTTCCAACCCTCCTTGTTCTCCTTATTATTCTCCTTTAAGACTTTATTCTCTTCTTTTACTTCTTTTAACTGTTTTTTTAATTCTTCAATTTCCTTAGTTAAGTTTTTGTTCGCCTTCTCTAGTTCTTCCAATTTTTCAACTCTCTGCACAATGTTGTTAACGTGACCGAACTTAAATTCCCAGTGCTCGATCATCTTATCGAGTTTCTCTTCTAGTCTTGTTAATCGGGGGGGGGGGGTTGTGTATTCACCTCGGATCTGCTGCAGTCTCTGTCGAGACAGCCAGACACCACCCTACGGCAGTGAGCATAGAGCTCCTTATTAGCCGATCTCTGGGTAGGTCTGTGTGTGTGTGTGTGTGTATGTGTGTGTGTGTGTGTGTGTGTGTGTGTGTGTGTGTGTGTGTGTGTGTGTGTGTGTGTGTGTATGTATATATATGTATCTATAAATATATATATATATATATATATATATATATATATATATATATATATGCGGAAAAACCACCAAGGAAAAAGAAAAACTGGTGGTTTTTCCCCATATTTAGAATCACGAGTTTATGTAATTTCTCATATATATATATATATGTATATATATATATATATCTATATATATATTTATATATCTATATATATATATAATGTCATTTACTCCTTATAAGGAGCTCAATGTATATTTGAAGCCCACAAATACCCTTGCGCACTGAATGGTGTTTTATTCCATTCCTGCTGCCACAAGTTTATTGTATTTATCAGTGCAGTGATCCTTTTCGTAGCGGGTGGTTCTTTTAGTTCTTTTTTGGCAACCGACAAACTATTTTTCATCTTCGTCTGGTTCGTAGCCAGAGCCTAAGAACTGAAGGAGCTTCCAATATCTTTGGAGGACTGAAATATTTCTATTGGTTCAAAACACCAAAACAGTACGTTCACAGATTCACTACTGCACACCAAAAACATTAGTGATTGCATTGGTTATCAGCACAGTAAGATGAACATTAGTAATCTATCTACATATTTTCTGTTTAATTTCAAGCCGTTGGACATTAATTCGTCATCTAGAGTTTCCGCATCATTTCAGGCAGTGATAGAGCAGCATTCAAATCTTAAAGAATGCAAAATAAGATTATGTTTGTGATTGTGATTAATGCGTCTCCTACTCAGCAGGCGTGTCGGATTTGTAAACACGTCATCACAAGTAACAGATGTACCATTTGTCAACGACGGTCTGTCTGACAGAGTTATCACACTATGCTATTTTTTCCTCCCACATCCTATCTCCAACCTCCGATTTCAGCCAGTACCGAAGACGCCTCTAAGCAGATACGTTTGTTGACGTTGATCTCCGATTCCAGCAACAATGGCAGATCTCTTTAAGGTTGGTGGGTTTCTATTTGAAAAGAACAGTCGCCATCATATTTTCACTGGAATGAGCTTAGCCAAGAAGAAGAAGCGTGTGTGCAGAAGGTAGTGGTTAGCGAGGAGAGAACAGTTTTGGTGTTGCCAGCAGACTTATTGTATATAAAAAAAGGCTAGAGAATAGAGAGGGCTGTAAGGTGTTTGTTTATATTAGAGATCAATTGACGACTTCTGTTATAATTTACAAAAGATTACAAAGGCGGAGCATGCCGACAGAAGACCTTTTGGTCCATATCTAGATCGGATGCGAAAAAAATTCATGATAATGATGAACAAATAAATGAATAAATAAAAACAATAATAATGTAGATAATAAAATAAATAAATGCATAGGTATAGTTAGATAATAAACAGGTAAATAGTAAATAATAATAAATTGACATAACTAATAATAAATGAGAATCAAACAAATAGTAATAAACAAACGGACAAATGATAACAAAACAAATAAACAAATAATATAAAATAAATGATAGTCATTACAGCATCTTGCTTAGGTGTTTATCTAAATGATTCTTAAAGCTTCGAACTGAACTACATTGCACTGCCTATGCAGAAAGTTTATTCCATTCATTAACTACACGGTTGGCGAAGTTGTTTCTACCTGCTTCCAAATTAAATCTATTTCCGGACAGTTTGAGACGATTCTTTCTTGTCGGATTCATTCAGTGTGAAAATTTTGTCACTTTTGATGTTGTCAATTCCCTTTAGAATCTTAAAGACCTGTAGCAAGTCACCTCTGAGTCTACGCTTTTTTAGGGAAAACAGATTCATATGTTTTAGTCGATTTCCGTATGATTTATTTTTGATATTTGGAATCAGTTTTGTAGCTCGCCGTTGTATTTCTTTCAATCTGTCAATGCCTTTAATGAGATTCGGTGACCATACGGAAACAGCATATTCCAAATGTGGACGAACTAACGATTTATATAGCTTGTTAATAAATGATGGACTTTTGAAGTCAAAAGTTGGTGCAATCAGTCCTAGGATCTTATTTGCTTTCCCAGAGGCTAAAATACACTGCTTGGATGATTTGAGATCGTTACTGATATTTACGCCGAGATCCTTTCACTATCCACTTTTGCTAACGAATTTCCGAATAACTTGTAATCGTACTTATTGTTATTTTTACCTATATGCATTACCTTGCATTTACTTGTGTTAAATTTCATTAGCCACTTTTCAGACCATTGCTGTAATTTATCTAAATCTTCTTGAATATCTAATTGGTTTAAGTGATCATTTGCTATTCCACACAGTTTTGTATCATCATCAAATTTGGAAACCTTAGATTTTAGTCCATGGTCTATATCACTTATATATACTATGAATAAAAGTGGCCCGAGAACGGAACCTTGAGGAGCTCCACTTGTAACATTTTTCCATCCAGAAGTTTTTCCATTTAAAGCAACTCTCTGTTCTCGATCATTCAACCAATTACTAGTCCAAGTTAATAGGCTACCACTTATTCCGTGTGAAGCTAATTTAGTAAGTAGTCTTTCGTGTGGCACGGTATCAAAAGCTTTTGCAAAGTCTAGATATATGAAATCTATATTGTTTCTTTTGTCATAATTCGAGATAACTGTGTTGTAGAATTCGAGTAAGTTAGTCACACAAGAACGTTTGCGTCTGAAACCATGCTGGCTATCATTTATCAAACGGTTACATTCTAAATGATGTTCGATAGCATCTCTGACAATAGGTTCCATCATTTTTCCTACGATTGAAATAAAACTTATAGGCCTGTAGTTATTTGACTTCTTTTTGTCACCTTTTTTGAATATGGGAGTAACGTTAGCTAGCTTCCATTCTCTTGGGACATCTCCGAATATGATGGATTTCTTGAAAATAATTTCTAATGGGACAACAGTCTCATTTTTAATTTCCTTTAAGATTCTTGGATGCAAACCGTCAGGACCTGGTGTTTTATTAACTTTAAGTTTATCTATACACCTTTTATTTATGTTTTTTTTTTTTTATTTACCGTAGTAAGTTTACCCTAGACTTTTTACAGGTTTCTCTTTGGAGTTCACTTTGAGGTGTTTCGTTTACGAATACTGAGCTAAAATAATTGTTTAAAATATCACACATTCCTTCATTTGAATATTCAAGTTGACCGTCAGCAGATAAAATGAACCAATGTGATTCCTAACAACCTTTTTATCTCTAATGTAACTATAGAATTCTTTGGGATTCTCTTTGGATTTATCAACGATATTCATTTCGTATTGTCGTTTTCGTTTTTTCATTGTCTTTTTTAAATCTCTCTGTATTAATACATAACTTTGATAGTCATTAGATGCACCCGAGGACTTATATTTCTTGTAAGCCAGTCTTTTTTTAGCAATACATTTTTCAGTTTATTTGTCAAGCCATAATTCTTATTTTTCTGCAGGTTATATAAGGAATAAAGTCACTATGGCAGACTACTTTGTTTCTCAATAATTTACTAAGAATGTCATTTAGCTTCGAATTTTCCTCCAACATTCCTTCCCGAAAGCTGCGGGCTGGAAATCTGCTCCAACAGTCGGTGGAGAAAGTTCTGGGGGTGGGCGTACCGTCGATGAATTGGCGGGTGAAGGAGAGATAGACTAGCGTGATAACCCAAGTGCATGAACATTTGGAAATCCTATTTGGGGAACCATTTCACGGAAAATATGCCGTGAAATGGCCTTTTTTTCCCCATTTTCCTGACAACTGGGTTGAAGGTATAACCATTTTGTTATGACCGAGAATGAGATGGATGGATGGGATAAAAGAGGCATTGGGAAAGAGGGGAATGTCGGTTGAGGAAGGACAGGAGAGGACAGAAGACAGGGGTGAATGGAGAAGGTTGTGTATGGATGATGCTGTGATGCATGATGGGGAGTTGGAGGGGTATGGGGGTGAGGGAGTATGTATGAGAAATAAATTGACTCAGCCTGAAGGAATTTCTCCCCGTCTTTTCCTTTTCTGCATGAGGGGACGGAGAGGAGGGGTCGTATATTTAATGAAGTAATCTTACTGTGGATGTGTTGTGTCTTGCGACACTGCTTCTGAGCCAGGGCAGTGGACAAGATGCAGGGATGACCCGTCATCCAGGAGGTACCAAGATAAGAGGGAGTGAAGAGGGTAGAGGGAGATGGAGTCTGTAGGGGATGGAATGGATGGGAGTGGTTTTTACGCCTTTGTTTTTTGGCTACCTCCCTTGTAAGGGGGAAAAAACGTTTGGTATATGTATGTATTGTAATGCATAAGCAATTGGTCCACGGCAACGCCTGTGGTACCAATTAAGTCACAGAGTCAAGATGGCTGGTAGTCTGAGTATTTTTCAACGACGACTTATGTCAGTTTGAAATGACCATTCCAACGTTCTTCCAACATGATCAATATCTCTTCTTCCTCTTCTTCCTCCTCCTTTTCTTGTTCTTCTTATCGTTTACATCATTGTCAATATTATTGTCATCATTGTTATTATTGTTATTATTACACTGGTCTACAAGGTTTTTGGTGTTCAGGAAATAAAAGTCATTCCTATAGGAAATTGGTTTCCTAAATCCAAAAATAACCTTCATTTTGACCAATCAGGTCTAGTTTTGAAGTTACCGAATTTTCGTATAATCACAATGTGATTCTTTGCCATATCTAATTCTAATTTTCTATTTTTCCAGATTTTTTGAGATGTGGTGAATTCAGCAACAGAAAATGAGCAAGATGTCGTCTTCCAGAAGGTTTTGCGTAAATTCTCCAAATGTGTTTTGTCACGTTTGTGGAGAATACACTTTGCCTGAAAATCGGAAAAACATCACGGACTTTGTTGAAATAGCTTATATGGCATATTTTGGGGACAAGCTGGGAGACCAAGATAAATACTGGGCACCGCATAGTATTTGCAAACAATGTACAGAGCATATGCAACAGTGGACTAAAGGGACAAGGAAAAGTATAAGATTCGCTGTACCAATGGTGTGGCGGGAGCCCAAAAATCACCTAGACGACTGCTACTTTTGTGCCCTAAATTTGAAGGGTATTAACAGGAAAAACCGACAAACGCTTGTCTATCCTAATCTTGCCTCAGCTATCAGACCGGTTCCACACAGTGAAGAGCTTTCTATTCCTGTCTTCAGTGTCTTGCCTCAGATAACTTTGCCCTCAACTGAAGAAATCTCATCACCTGAAGATGACACTGGAGATGAAGACTTTTCAGGTACGACTTTACCTCAGCTTTTCACCCAGGAGAAGCTGAAGGATCTAGTTCGTGACTTGAACCTCCCCAAAAACTCAGCAGAACTGTTGGCACCCCGAATGAAAGAAAAGAATCTTCTAGAGAATGGTGTCCGTATAACCTTTTATCGGAGTCGGCATGAAGAGTCCCTTTCTTTCTTTATAAAAGAGGGAGAGTTGGTTTATTGCAGAGATATTAGTGGGCTTCTTAAAAAACTTGGTATTGAGGAATATAAACCAGATGAATGGCGTCTTTTCATAGACAGCTCTAAGCGTAGTTTAAAAAGTGTATTGTTGCACAACGGGAATTTGTATGGCTCTGTCCCACTTGCCCAATCAACAACTCTTACGGAAAAATATGAAGAAATTAAGTTAATTTTAAAGAAGATACGGTACTATGATCATAAATGGGTCATCTGTGTTGACTTGAAGATGGTGAATTTTCTCATGGGACAGCAATCTAGTTATACCAAATACCCATGCTTTCTTTGCATGTGGGACAGCAGAGACCGAGTAAACCACTATGTTAAGAAAGACTGGCCGCCTCGAACAAATATGGTTCCATGTAGAGCTGTCAATATATTGGAAGAACCTTTAGTTGAGCGAGATAAGATCATTCCCCCACCCCCTTTGCACATCAAACTCGGACTGATCAAGCAGTTCGTCAAAGCTCTTGACAAAAATGGGGAGTGTTTCAAATATATCTGCTATGTATTTCCAGAACTGACGATTGAAAAACTGAAAGCAGGGATTTTTGATGGACCACAAATCCGTAAGCTCTTGAAGGACACAAACTTCATGAAAACGATGAGTGAACCTGAAGCATCAGCATGGCGCGCATTTGTTGAAGTAGTGCAAAATTTCCTTGGGAACCACGAAAGTGACAACTATAAGGATCTTGTTGCCAACTTAATATAAACTTTTGGTGAAATTGGTGCAAATATGAGCATCAAAATGCATTTTCTTTTCAGTCACCTTGATCGTTTTCCTGAAAATCTCGGAGATGTTAGCGATGAACAAGGCGAACGATTTCATCAGGACATCAAGGAGATGGAAACTCGGTACCAAGGACGTTGGGACTGTGATGATGGCAGAC
>NC_134813.1:44277991-44300491 GCF_046742065.1 Oratosquilla oratoria | reverse complement strand
TTAAAGAGGGAGAGAGAAGGAATTTGAATGTGTTTGAGATGAGGTGTCTGAGAAGTATGATGGGGGTTACTAGGCTGGATATAGAGAAAAATAAGGAGGTGAGGAGGAGAACGGGAGTGGTAAGGGAATTGGGAGATAGGGTGTATGAAAGAGTACTGGGATGGTTTGGACACATGGAAAGAATGAGTGAAGAAAGACTAGTAAAAGAGGTATGGAAGGCAGATGTGGAAGGAGTGAACATGAGGGGGCGACCTAGGATGAGATGGATGGATGGGGTGAAAGGGGTTTTGGGGAAGAGGGAAATGTCGGTTGAGGAAGGAAGGGAGAGGACAGAAGACAGGGGTGAATGGAGAATGGCTGTATATGGATGATGTTATGATGCATGAGGTGGAATGGGTGGGGGGATGGGGAAGAGGAAGTATGTGTGGGAAAATTGACTCACCCCGAAGGGATTTCTCCCCGTCTTCTCCTTTTCTGCATGTGAGGACGGAGAGGGTGCGTCACCAATTAAATAAAGCGGCCTTGCTATGGATGTGTTGTGTCTTGCGACACTGCTTCTGACCCAGGGCAGTGGACAAGATGCAGGGATGACCCGTCATCCAGGAGGTGCCAAGATAAGAGGGAGGGTAGAGGGTGGAGGGGAGCGGAGTGTATTAGGGATGGAATGGGTGGGAATGTTTGTTTGTTTGTTTTTTTCATACCTTTGTTTTTTTGGGTACCTCCCTTGAAAGGGGGAAAAAGCCTTTGGTATATGTATGTATTATTATTATTATTATTATTATTATTATTATCATTATTATTATTATTATCATTATTGTTATTATCATTGTTATTATTATTGTTATTATTATTATTATTATTATTATTATTATTATCATTGTTATTATTATTATTATTATTATTATTATTATTATTATTATTGTTATTATTATTATTATTATTATTATTATTATCATTATTATTATTATTATTATTATTATTATTATTATTATTATTATTATTATTATTATTATTATTATTATTATTATTATTATTATTATTATTATTATCATTATCATTATTATTATTAATTGTCATTATTATTATTATTAATTATCATTATTATTATTATCATTATTATTATTATCATTATTATTATTATTAATTATCATTATTATTATTATTATTATTATTATTATTATTATTATTATTATTATTATTATTATTATTATTATTATTATTATTATTATTATTATTATTATTATTATTATTATTATTATCATTATTATTATTTAAAGTATATAAATCTTGGAAACCTGCATGGACCCGAGAAAGATAAATAATCGAGGCCCTTTATATCAAGGATAAAAACCCCAATTTAAACATACAGGCACATGATTTATTAGCGCTACCCAGTTGAGCCGAAATCCGGATCAGAGAGTATCTCCACCTACGCACGAGTTCTACAGAGTTTAGACCCTGCTATACGGTGATTAGTGAGATCTTTGGAAAATATATCCAAAAAAATGATTAATGCAGAAAACAGCATCATCTTCAACAAAATTTGTGTATTATTATCATTATCATCACCATTATTATTATTATTATTATTATCATTATTATTATAATTATTAGATATTGATGGTAGAGTGTGGAAATTGTAAAACCTCCCTGTTCTCATGACCAATTTTTACCTGCTACATTACATAATCTATTTGTAAGAATCATGAAAGACAATATTCATTTGATGAACGAATCGGTCGGTAATTACTGTCTTTCTGGTTTCCTTCCTCGTGAAATAAAATCACTGTAGAATTGCATCTTAATCCCGTGATTGATTCGGGAACGCTTTCTTGACGTACAAACTGTGTGTAGTTCAACTAATCTACAATGACTCTCTTTCCTTGCTTCTTTCAGAAGATCTATCGATATGTCATCTTTCCCTGTTTTTTTCTTCATATTTTTAGAGCGACAACTATCGCTTACAAATTGTTTTAAAAATATTTGCTGAGTAAACCTTTTGATAAATTTTCTCTGTATTTCAAAGAAATCATCTACTCCTTTACACACACACGCACTCGCACGCACACACACACACACACACACAATTTCAGTATCACTGTGCTGTGAGTCGTTACTCCAACTCTCGTGGGCGGGGAGTTGTGTGTGTGTGTGTGTGTGTGTGTGTGTGTGTGTGTGTGTGTGTGTGTGTGTGTGTGTGTGTGTGTGTGTGTGTGTGTGTGTGTGTGTGTGTGTGTGTGTGTGTGTGTGTGTGTGTGTGTGTGTGTGTGTGTGTGTGAGGTCACAGCATTGCCCATAGATCGGTCATATATGAGCTCTGAGCTCTCATCCGGGAGAGTAATAGCTGTCGATCACGAGTCCAACACGTGATCCAAGATCATGGTGAATTACACACACACACATACATTTTCCTTCTATGGCAGATGTGATTATCATCGATATATTCTCGAGTCTTGCGCGCCTCACAACAACAGCTACATTGGCTACACTAAATGTAGCCTCAGTCAACGATTCTCAGTGCACCTACATGATGGGGCAATTAAACAACGCCTAAGGAACAGTCATCGTATGATAACCGGTGGTTGGGGGGGGGGGGGTTAAGTGCACCATAATAACTGCAAGCAACGGAGATCTTGCTGCATCTGCACGACGTCATTCCCGAATGCTATCGGGTGGGAAGGAATCCTCCAGTTTCTTCCTCCTCCGCCTCTTCCCTCACCTGCACCTCGCCTAACACGGAGGAACTCTGCTCGCATCCAGACGAGGCTTGCGAACGAGAAACGTAGCCAGGTCTTCTTCTTCTTCTTTATATATATATATATATATATATATATATATATATATATATATATATATATATATGTATGTATATATGTATATATATATATATATATATATATATATATATATATATATATATATATATATATATATATATATATATATGTGTGTGTGTGTGTGTGTGTGTGTGTGTGTGTGTGTGTGTGTGTGTGTGTGTGTGTGTGTGTGTGTGTGTGTGTGTGTGTGTGTGTGTGTGTGTGTGTGTGTGTGTGTGTGTGTATGTGTGTGTGTGTGTGTGTTCACCTCGGATCTGCTGCAGTCTCTGTCGAGACAGCCAGACACCACCCTACGGCAGTGAGCTCAGAGCTCCTTATTAGCCGATCTCTGGGTAGGTCTGAGACCACTCACACACCACACACCGGGACAGCAAGGTCACAACTCCTTGACTAACGTCCCGTACCTACTCGCTGCTAGGTGAACAGGGGCTACACGTGAAAGGAGACAAACCCAACTTATCTCCGCCCGACCGGGGAATCGAACCCCGGTTCTCTGGCTTGTGAGACCAGTGCTTTACCAATCCGCCACCGAGCCCCGTGTGTGTGTGGGGGGGGAATAAGAAGCTTAGTCCGAACGTTTTCGTCTATTTAAGACATTATCAAGGAATACACAGTTACAGAGACATAGGTGGATATATATATACATAAAGTAGTAGACAAGCTAGGAACATGGGAAGGACACACAAGATGCTTCATAATCAGGTTGAGACGTATGTTTACTTTTTAAGGACGTTTGGTCACATGACGTTACGTCACCCCGGCCTAGTAACACTTGGAGATTTTTTTTTTATAATTTTATCAATGATAAAATCATCAAGTTTATATAATCCTAAACTTAAATTAATATTATGGTCAAAGGTTTGCTTAATGTGACTGGATTCGATAATGTTTCTTTCTAATAAAGATCTACAAGAAATTATTACATTAGAATTATCCCAGTCAATAGGATGGTTGTGGTCTCTTACATGAATAAAAAGGCCACTGGAACTTTGCCCACTCCTTACACTATATTTGTGCTGATTTATCCTAGTTTTTAAGTCTTTACCAGTTTGGCCGATATAAAATTTGTTACATTTAAGGCATGGAATAGAGTAAACACAACCCTCATTTACTTCAGGTGAATTTTTAATGAGCTTACTTTTTATAGTATTGTTATTTTTGAAAACCAAGTTGATGTTGAATTGTTTGAGAATATTAGGCAGACCAACTAATTTCTCACTGTAAGGAAGAACCAAAAGGTTCTTTTTGTCAAATACTTTTCTTTCGTGTGAGGTGTTATAGAAAGTTTTGTAAGCCATTTTATGAGAAGTGTCTACTAAGTGTTTTGGATATTTTAATTCAGAAGCTATGCTATATATCTTCCTCAGCTCATCATCCAAAAATTCGGGGCTACATATCCTGTAAGCTCTAAGAAACATAGAACTAAAGACAAAGTTTTGTCTTCTGATGATGAGCCGAGTAAAAATAGACATATGATGCGACATTAGTTGGTTTTCTATAAACGTCATATTTAAATTGTCTACCATTTCGATTAATTGAAATATCAAAAAATGGTAATGTATTCTCTATTTCTATTTCAAAAGTGAATTTGATTGAAGGGACCATACCATTTAGTTTTTCAAGGAATAAATTTAAGTTACGCTCAACTGGCCAAAGACACAAAATATCATCAACATATCTTTTCCACACAACTTGTTGGGGAAGAATCCTAGGTAGTAGTTTCATCTCAAAGAATTCCATGTACAAGTTACTAAGTACTGGGGACAGAGGGTTTCCCATAGCCATACTAAATTTTTGTACATAGAACAAGCACCCGGACCGATATAAAATTTGTTACATTTAAGGCATGGAATAGAGTAAACACAGCCCTCATTTACTTCAGGTGAATTTTTAATGAGCTTACTTTTTATAGTATTGTTATTTTTGAAAAACAGTTTTAATGTACCAAAATGGGAAAATAAAAGAGTAACAATAAATTCCATAATTTTATTTAGACCTACTACGATTTTGTACATGAAAAATACATTAAACACATAAGTGGAAATTCAAATCTTCCTTCTCTTTCTAACGATGTCCCTCAGTGAAAGGTCTTTAGAATAATCCACTGTGTAAATTTCTTCGGGCATAATCATGGCTACGGCTTCTTCTTCTGTCTTACTGAAAATTGATCTTGGAATGCACACGATGGATTGATCAGGTTCTTCTTCCCCTATTTGCGAAGGAGTCTTCAAAATCTCCCGAAGGAGTCTTCAGTCTCCAAAAGGAGCCGTCAAAGTCTACTGACGTTGTCGTCAAATTCTCCCCTCGTCTCTCTCTCTGTTTCTCTTTCTCGTAAGGTCAATCATAAAGGCAATAAAATTTCGGAAGGTGGTCATAAAAACGCCAGGAAATTTTCAAAACTGAAAAACTTTATTTTTATTTTTTTATGTATATAGATTCTCTTGGCAATATTTCGTAAAGATTCTCTTAGCAATATTTCGTAAAGATTCTCTCGGTAATATTTCGTAAAGATTCTCTTGTTAACATTTGGTAAAGATTCTCTTGGCAATATTTCGTAAATATTTTCTCATTAATATTTCGTAGAGATTCTTTTGTCAGAATTCCGTAAAGATTCTCTTTTCCTTGTTAGCACTACTTTCTTTTTCCATGGTAATATTATTAACGTATTAGATTAACATACGGAGAGCAGCTTAAAGACACGTCTACCCTCTATGAATGCTTACAGGCGTCTGAGTCAGATGTGTCCCCGGGAGTTAGTGTTTCCGGTGATGACTCATTTCCGGGTTGGGCCTTGCGTAGGAGGTTGGAAGGTTTAGAGAGAAAAAAAATTATATTAGTGGATTCACCATTAAAAACAAATTTACAATTTACAATACACAACTTAATGAGTTCAATTATGGTTTTAGCTGGAAGTGGCAAGTCATGTTTTGATAATAATTCTTCAAGATATACCAATAAGTCAATTGCGGGAACACGGGTGAAGAGCGAAGTTATATCAAAACTAACTAGTTTAAAACCATAACAAATTTCTAGATTATTCAAATAATTAATGAAATCAACATTATTTGTGACGTGGGAAGAAGATATTGTACCCACTAAAGGACTCAAAATAGTAACAAGCCATTTGGATAAATTGTAAGTGACGGATCCTGTGGAACTGATGATGGGTCTAACTGGATAACCAAGTTTATGGGTTTTAATCAATCCATACATGTAAGGCAAGGAAGAGGACAAAGAAGAAAAATGTTTTATCAGATGTTCATGCCCTTTCAGAATCTTTTTAACATTACGATTAAACTCACTATTTACAGATTCAAGCGGGTTTTTAGTAAGTTTTGTATATGTTTCACAATCTCCCAATAATGTTCCCATTTTTTCAATGTAATCTAATTTGTTAAGAATGACAATGCAATTGCTTTTATCAGCTCTAGTAATGTGTAACTGTTCATCTCTTTTTAACTCACGGTAAAGACTTAAAAAACCTTTTAGGACAATTTGGAATACCATGTGCTGATAAAGAAGCATATACAAAACCCTTGCTGATGTTGATATTTTGAGTAGAGACATCACCAATTTTTTCTAAATTGCAAAACCCTTTGGCCACGTTAACACAGTCAACTTCGTGTTCAGTTGCTGTGAAACTAAGACCATATCCTAAAGCACATGATGTTGCACTATTTAAAGGTTTATCAGATAAATTCATAACAAAATTAGGGTTGGCATGCTTAGACCAATCACTGTCTTTAATTAATAGAGACAGTTTTTTGTTAAGTTTCTCACTAAGAACGTTACACGAATATCTTAATTTACTATAACAATAATCAAATAGTCTATGTTTCCAATTTTCTGGGATGGCTCTATGAAAATTAATTTTTAAAAATTTAGTCATATTAAAAGATTCACGAACTTCAATTCTGGTTATATCAATATACTTCTCTTCTGTAAGATTATGCGGTGAAATTCTTCAAAAGGTTTATGACACATCCTCAACAGTCGATTGTTCAAAATCGATTTAGGAACAACCTGTTCTTGTAGGCAAGTTTTCAAGAAATGAAGACGGAGTTTAGTCTTGTGCGATTTGATGAGTGAAGAACAAAACGATGAGACGACAGGAGAAAGTCCAGGTGAGTAGTTGTAGAAATCCAAGAAATGGTGCGTGGTATCCATATTTTGCAGTAATTCACAAGGCACACGTGAAAATAATATGCAGAAAAAAACACTGGGAAATAAGCTTAGTCCGAACGTTTTCGTCTATTTAAGACATTATCAAGGAATACACAGTTACAGAGACATAGGTGGATATATATATATATATATATATATATATATATATATATATATATATATATATATACATATATATATATATATATATATATATATATATATATACATATATATATATATATATATATATATATATATATATATATATATATATATATATATATACATAAAGTAGTAGACAAGCTAGGAACATGGGAAGGACACACAAGATGCTTCATAATCAGGTTGAGACGTATGTTTACTTTTTAAGGACGTTTGGTCACATGACGTTACGTCACCCCGGCCTAGTAACACTTGGAGATTTTTTTTTTACAATTTTATCAATAATAAAATCATCAAGTTTATATAATCCTAAACTTAAATTAATATTATGGTCAAAAGTTTGCTTAATGTGACTGGATTCGATAATGTTTCTTTCTAATAAAGATCTACAAGAAATTATTACATTAGAATTATCCCAGTCAATAGGATGGTCGTGGTCTCTTACATGAATAAAAAGGCCACTGGAACTTTGCCCACTCCTTACACTATATTTGTGCTGATTTATCCTAGTTTTAAAGTCTTTACCAGTTTGGCCGATATAAAATTTGTTACATTTAACCCATTCAACTCCGATGACAAGATGTCTTGTCATTTGGTCAAATAAAACAAAAAATCCTAAAACACCAAAATGTTTGATCAAACACCAGAAAAATATGACGTCAATCCTCGCTTCGCTCGCAGCGAAGCGAGGACTGACGTCATATTTTTCTGGTGTTTGATCAAACATTTTGGTGTTTTAGGATTTTTTGTTTTATTTGACCAAATGACAAGACATCTTGTCATCGGAGTTGAATGGGTTAAGGCATGGAATAGAGTAAACACAACCCTCATTTACTTCAGGTGAATTTTTAATGAGCTTACTTTTTATAGTATTGTTATTTTTGAAAGCCAATATTATTTTTGAATATATATATAGATATACATATATGTATATATACATGTATATATATATACACATATATATATATATATATATGCCGATATTAAATTTGTTACATTTAAGGCATGGAATAGAGTAAACACAGCCCTCATTTACTTCAGGTGAATTTTTAATGAGCTTACTTTTTATAGTATTGTTATTTTTGAAAACCAATATATATATATATATATATATATATATATATACCACCTCATTTGTAGCAGCACACACACACACACATATATATATATATATATATATATATATATATATATATATATATATATATATATATATATATATATATATATCGATAGGCCATTGTATTCACACAAGTAGTGTTACCTATTACCGACATTATACTTTTAAAATCGATAGGTACACCTGACAGACTAAAAACACAGAACACAGACGAAATGACAAAAAACAACAACGCGCAGGCATAGCAGTAGCCATCCATAACACACAAAATACTAGACGACTTCCAAGATGAACTGCCAGGGATACAAATAGACACGAACTAAGGGCCCATAATCATACCGACTTTATACCTACCTTCCAGACGACCCTTCTCCCCATATTAAAACAAACAAGAAAAATACTACCTATATACATAATAGGAGACATGAGCGCCAGACACCCAACACTAGGACACAACAGCACAATCATCATAGGTAGACAAATAGCACAGCTCGTACAATGAGGATACTTAACACACTTAGGACCGGACTTTCCGACTTACATTGCACAAAATGGACGCGGAGCACCAGACATAATCCTAAAGAACAAACAACACCATCTAAACTACAGAATCACACATGTACAATTAACTAATTCAGATCACATCACCATAGACTTAACACTAGCAACAAAACCGATCACAATACACCAGAGAAATACTCATTCCACAGAGCAGACTAGACAGGATTCCATAACACACTAAACATAGATAAGACAAAATACGACAAACAGAAACATAAACAACACAAAACAAAATGTACATTGACGACAAATATGTTAACATGGTACAACAAGCCATGGACAAACACATCCCTAAAACCAAACATAAAATACTACCACACCTTAAACATTCAGACACAATAAAACTACTACAGTGGCATTACCGACAACTACAATTACAAATACACCACCGGTGCATCGATACCACAAACAAGACAAGCACTAAGAAATGTACAAACCCAAATACAAAAAAAGAAAATAAGCAACTATATGACAAACACTGGAACAACGAAATACGAAGACTAAATTCACAGGACTATTAGGAAGTTGCCCTCACTTCTAGTCCTCACTCCTTGGTCCTCCTCCCTCCCTCACCTCATCGCCACGACCTTTGACCCCCGAGCCCCCCTCCCCAAGGGAATCGCTCGTTGGGGGCCAGCCGTGTGACTCATGTGCCGCCCGGCTGCATCGGATCGACCAAGGTTCCTTGAGGTCCACGGGTGAGACAAAGCCTCTTTGAGGAATTCACGTGCAGTACCAGCATCACTCCTAGCGATGGCTCAACCAGAACCTCGCCTGACCACGTGACGATGGACACTGGATTCATCATCACAAGGGCACATGGAAAGAATGAGCGAAGAAGGATTAGTAAAAGAAGTATGGAAGGTAGAGGTGGAAGAAGTGAACATGAGGGGGCGACCAAGGATGAGATGGATGGATGGGGTAAAGGGGGCACTGGGAAAGAAGGGAATGACTGTCAAGGAAGGAAGGGAGAAGGCAGAAGATATGAGTGAATTGAGAATGGTTGTGTATGGATGATGTTGTGATGCATGGAAGGGAATGGGTTGGGAGGATGGGAGGTGAGGGAGTAGGTGTGAATTATATTTTGACGCAGCCCGAAGAGATTTCTCCTCGTCTTCTCTTTTTCTGCGTGAGGCGGAGGGGGGGGGGGGTATCACCGATTAAATGAAGCTGCCTTGCAGTGGATGTGATGTGTCTTGCTGCATTATTCTGACCCAGGGTAGTGGGCGAGATGCAGGGATGACCTGTCATCCAGGAGGAGCCAAGAAAAGAGGGAGGGAGGGGTGGTGGATGGGAATGGAATATATGGGGATGAAGTGGGTGGGAGTGGAATTATGCCTTTGACTTAGGCTACCTACCTTGCAAGGGGGAGAACGCCTTAGGTATATGTATGTATATATTTACCAATTTGTATCTTACGGGAAGGGGAGCTACGCTCGTGGTATACCATCTCTGTATCTCGCACAGTCTAAATTGCTCTTAAATTCGTGTATGGTTTTTGCACACACTATTGCTTGGTATAGTTTGTTCCATATATCCACCACTCTGTGGGGATAGCTGTTCTTTATCACGTGTCTTCTATAACTGTCCTTTTTGAGCTTCCTTCCATGTCCCATTGTATTTCTCTTATCTCAATTTAGTAAGCCTTCTCTATCAAGGACTTCCATACCTCTCATGATTCTATAGATAGTCAACAAGTCACCTCTTTCACTTCTTTGTTCCAGAGTCGGTAATTCTAGTTTTGGCAGGCTCTCTTCACATGACAGTTTTGAAAGTGTTGGGGTCATCTTCGTAGTTGCTCTCTGGATTCTCTCAATTTTCCTTATATTACGAATGGTACTAGGTGACCATAATGTCGCTGCGTACTCCAATTTTGACCTTATCAGTATGACTAGTATTTTCTTTACAATTTCTTCGTCCAAGTAAGTAAAAATCACCTTTATTGATCTTAGCAAGTTGTAGATTCCTACAAAAATTATGTTTATCTGTATATCAGGGGATATGTTCTTGTATGTATGTATATGTATGTATGTATAACTAAGTTTATTTGGCATTGCATCAATATACATGAAGAGTAGATAATGAAAAGAACACATAGTTCGAAATAACAATTACAATTGCCGAGGATAACACAAAAAAGCATGTAAGCCTATTTCCATTGTACTCCTCAGCTTATTTCCATAGTTGTGGTAAACCTCTGCTTTTGCAAGGCACCGCAAATTATTAAATCAAATATAGAGTCTGAATATTGTCTCGCTGTTCGATTGTCGTCTTGTTTCTAATTATATAATTTTCCGTATATCCCGTGAATACGATACGATAATTTTAGCTGGACTTGTTACGATACTCAGGTATCTCGTCTTCTACAATTCAGCACGTAAACACAGCGGCATGGTAAAATTAACGAAGTGGCTAAAACAAGCATGCATTGAAACATATTTACCCCGGAAACAGACAATGAACACCAGGAAAACTAACTTCTCCTCCATCGTATGAAGTTGAAGTATTGTATAACAGAACAGTAGTGTGAATTATAAAGACTAATTGATAGATGTGGAGAAAACTAAGGTGAACCCGTATTTGCTGCAGCACGGTTGCGATTGTTGCCAAGTAAGCGAATTGGTTCTTGGTCTGTTATATCACATTGATACGTAGTTGATTTTAGTTTAACTTAATGCTAATTGTTCCAAGACTTGTTTGGGTATCGGTTTAATATAAAAATTGGTAGACATATTATTTTGTTCAAGTTAACCAGCAGTTCCTTGAGTCCCCTATATCATGCACATGGCATGGAACCTGTTCTGTTGTCATAAACTGTACATGGTACTATTTCGCGTGAATTTAGTCGAAAGCATCTCAGTCATTTCCCGACTATAGATGACCTTTAGTTAAATAGATATAAAACTGTATTAGCCCATGACTTTCTTTGAAATTACCAAAATTTATGTCACAAGGACCAAGGTAGTTGGCTGCTACTGGACTTGCAGAAACAGGAATCCATAACTTACATGGACGAATTTCTGGAAGAAGCCCTAATGAGCCTGTGATTCCAATGCTGCAGCCTCAGTACATTCATTTGGCTGCGTGTGGTGGTTATTTTGGCTCGATAGTTATATCTTTGCTCTTGGTTTTTCCAATACTTGTCTAGTCTGGATTCAAAAAGTGTAATCGAGCCAACACTTACAATTGATTCTGGCAGATCATTCCATGTGTCAACCACTCGGGAAAAAGAGTATTTCCTGGTATTTAGCCGAGCTCTTGTTTTAAATATTTTTTTGGAATTCCCTCTAGTGATGGTGTCTTCCCTCATCTTGAACAATCCCTCGGCGTATTCACTGTAATATTTCCCACTCAGTATCTTGTATGTTTCAATGAGGTCACCTCGGGATCTTCTATATGCCAGTGTAGGTAATTATAATGTTCTCAGTCTTTCTTCATATGACATCCCTTTTAGGCGAGGCAGCTTTGTGGCTCTGTGCTGAACGTTCTCCACTGCATCAATATCCTTCACCAGATGTGGACACCACACCTGGTTTGCGTACTCAAGATGTGGTCTTACTAAAGATGTAAAAAGTATCTTGAATGTGTCCAAATCTAGATGTATAAAGGTCCTTCGTATGATTCCCACAATTTTGTTAGCCTTGTTAATTTTTTCAGCTAGATGGTCGGAAAATGCTAATTTATCATCAATGACCACTCCAATATCCTTCTCTGTATTAGATCTCTCAATGTCCTCATATATCTTATATCCTGTGTCCTCGACATCAGTTTTCCCTATTCTCATATATTTACTTTTATTAGGGTGAAAGCTGAGAAGCCACTTCTGTGTCCAATTCTTGAGTTGTTCCAGATCATCTTGTAGTTTATTACAATCCTCATTTCCATTCAATACTTTATATACCTTGGTGTCATCAGCATAAAGAAACACGTGGCTTCCATTCTTCACCACATCAGGTAAGTCATTGATGAACATTACAAAGAGCAGAGGACTCAGCACAGAGCCTTGAGGGACTCCACTGCATACATTTTTCCATTCGGACGACTGGCCATTTACCATAACCCTCTGCCTCCTGCCAGTAATGAAGCTCTGAATCCATTTTAGTAACTTACCCTTTATATTATAGCTGGATACTTTCTCAATTAGTCGCATATGTGGTACTCTGTCAAAGGCCTTCATGAAGTCCAGGTATACCATGTCTACAGCCAGGGTCGAGAGCTTCAGTCCATGTATCTAGTACATTGATGAGTTGAAGCACTGTTGATCTCCCAGATATAAACCCAAATTGCTTGTTACTAAAGAGCTTATTCTCTTTCATGTGTTGTATAATTTCTTCCCTCAATAGTGTCTCCATCATCTTACATAAAATGCTGGTTAGACTGACTGGCCTGTACTTTCCTGGATCACTCTTACTCCCCTTTTTAAAAATGGCCGTAACATTAGCAATCTTCCAGTCATTGGGTACCACACCTTCATTCAGCGAGCAATTATAAAGTACATACAAAGGCTCCACAAGTTCTTCCCTCAATTCTTTAATTATCCTCGAATGTATACCATCTGGCCCAGGTGACTTGTTTGTGTTCATCCTCTGTAACACCTCAATTTTATCCTTAGTTATATAGATATTTTCCAATCTTGGGACTTCTCTTGGTGAAGTGAGTGGAGATTCTCCTTCAGGTTCTTCTATAAACACACTAGCAAATTGTTCTGAAAGTGTGTCTGCCTTCTCCTTATTTGTTGTAGCCATTCTAGTTTTCTCAGCATCTTGATACAAGTCCCCAATTCGTGATTTCACTTTTGTCTTCGATGCCACATACTTCCAGAACACCTTGGGATTCTTTTTAACATTCTTAATTACTTCTTTCTCCTTGGCTTTGACTGCATTTCTGACAGTGGACTAAAATCAGTAGGCAAAATACCAACCTCTTATCCCAAAAGTGGACAAAATCCCAGTCTCATGTATAAGGAAATACTAATGAAAATTCACATCTCAAAAGTGAAATTAACCAAATTAAATGAAATTCAGTCT
Source organism: Oratosquilla oratoria (assembly GCF_046742065.1). Classification (NCBI taxonomy): domain Eukaryota; kingdom Metazoa; phylum Arthropoda; class Malacostraca; order Stomatopoda; family Squillidae; genus Oratosquilla; species Oratosquilla oratoria. Next base: position 44,286,617 of record NC_134813.1, on the reverse strand, counting down.
TAGACAAAAGGGATATATAATAAGAAACAAAATTTTAATCCAAATTTCAATATCAGATTGCAAAAATATAAAAATAGATAAATCATTTCAAACCTAATCTTATAGATTAATCTTATATGAGACTGAGGTTTTGTCCATTTTGGAGATAAAAGGCTGGTGATTTATTTGGTTACCCAGAAATATAGGTACAAGCTAATGCTTGTTTGGGAAGGAAGTGAAAGGAGAACAGATAGATAAATTAGTAGTGGGTAAAGAGAGTAAAAGGACTAATTCTAATGAAAGTGAAAGTAGTGAATGGAAGATGGGTAAGTTACTTTGGTATTATTTCAAGGAGTCCTTGAATGTTGGGAGGATGGGAAGTCTGATTGTGGAATTGGGAGATGGCAGGAGAATGATTATGATGGAAGAAAAGAATGATAAGACTAGCCAAAGTGGAGATAATAGGATATATAGTTCTGCAGTACAAAGGGAAGGAGACAAATGTGATTGTAGTAATTTTAAAGGGGTGAAATTTTTATGTCATAAAAACATAAGAATGAAGGAGACAGCAAGAGACCACAAGGCCTACACTGCAATTTCATGTCCATTAACTCCTTTCATCTCAATCCATAAAGGTATCAGATCTTATCTTAAAACAACCAGTAGTTTCAGCATTCACATGTTTATTAAGTCTATTCCATTCATCAGCCAATGTGTTTGTATTTACCTAGTTTTATTTTACGGGACTGGAGCTATGCTCCTGTTGACCCGTTTTTGTATCTCTCTACATCTAGTTTGCTTTTGAATTCGTGTATATTTCTGGCATTACTTGTTTCACTGTTCAATTTGTTCCAGACGTCAATCACCCTGTGTGGGAAACTGTTCTTTTTCAGGTCTCTTCTGTAACTGTCTTTCTTTAGTTTCTTTGCATGTCCTCTTGTTTCTCTTTTGTCCCATTTTAATAGGTCATCTCTATCAAGAACTTCCATTCCTTTCATAATTCTAAAGATGGTCAACAAATTACCTCTCTCCCTTCTCTGCTCTAGTGTTATCAATTGTAAACCAGTTCATGTGTTTCCATCTTAAATCTAAATTTGTCCAATTAGACTCCATTACTATAAGCCCTACTTAGCTGTCTTAATATGATGACCTTGCCTACATCACCCTTGTTGAAGCCTTGACCCATTTGAATACCTCTATTAGATTTCCCACACTTCGTCTTTCTAGAGAGTGTAAGTTAAGGTGCCTAAGTCTGTCTTCAAAAGGTAAATTTCGAACACCTTTTATTATTTTGGTAATTTTCCTCTGTATTGATTCTAGTAAATTAATATCCATACTATAGGATGGAGACCGAAATTGTACTGCATAGTCAAGGATGGGTCTAACAATCACCAGATAGAGTTTCATAACTACATCTGCACTTTTGTTTGTAACCATCTTAGTAATAAATCCTAATGCCCAGTTAGCCCTACTCCTAACATTTGTGCAGTGTTTCCTAGATATAAGGTCAGGGCTTGCAAACACTCCAAAGTCCTTTTCACATTGTGTTCTCTAATATGGCATGATCTAAGCTATACCTGTTTGCTAGGTTGTGTAATGTTATGTTTAACACACTGCACTTTGAGATATTGAAGTTCATTTTCTATTTCACTGACCGTGCAGACAATTTATTAAGATCCTCCTGCAGTATCCCAACATCTTCCCAGATAAGATGACTAGTTGATAAGGTGTATAGGAGGGCATTTAGAGAATTAGGAGGAAGTATTTTGGGTCTTATGTGGCAGTGAATGGAGAAGTGAAGGTATAGATGAAGTAAACTGTAAAAGAGATAATGTTTTAGTGGAATGGAAGATATGAGAAATAGATATCTGGAGATATCTCACTTTCTCTTTTTCCCTCTCTCTCTCTCCCTTTCTCACACACAAGGTGCTAAGGTGAGAGGGGTAATGGATATGTGCCTTGACTCAGTAACCTTCTTTATATAAGAGAGAGGGCTTTTTGGTATGTATATGAAAGTAGAATTTGATCAATAGAAATTGTTTAGCATTCAGGAAGAAGGTCAGAATAGCAATGATAATTTCAATGTATGTTTAAAGAATGTTTTACTTTTCCTTTTATCAGAGAATGGAAGGTTACAAACCAGGAGATTTGGCAGCTCTCATTGCTGGAGCACAGTCAGAAGAGACAAAGGAAGACTTTCCTAAATCCAAGGAAAAGAATTGCAAAGCTGAAGACAATGAAGAAATTATGTAAGTACATCCACAATCATTTTGCAATTGTTGCAATTTGTTAAACAAAAACATTCCTAGGACAAGGAAAGCTTAAGTTAATATATTTAGTATTGGCATTCATTAACCCTTTATTCTTTATGGGGGAAAGCAGCTCCCCTTCCCTCAAATGAATGAAATTTTCTGGCTATACCTAGAATAAATTAGAAGTGATAAAATACTGCAAAAGTTTTAATATGATAGTTGTTACCTCAAATTTCTCTGTTTGGGAACCTGCAGCCCCACACCAGTTGTCCATGGTCTGTAGGACCTCTTGTAGATTTCTTTGGTTTAAAAAAAAAAAAAAATTATTCAAACAAGAACAGTGACAAAAACAAAACAAAATGGAAACCTCCCCACAGAAATCATTAATTACATTGATCACCCCAGACAACCACAAATCGAAGAAACATCCAACAATAAAACTGAATAGACAATTTTTCCCATTGAACAAGATCTCAAAAATCCTGGGCCTCACTTTTGCTATGTACATGTCCTTTAGTCCACACAGCAAGAACCTAATAGTGAACATAATAAGAAAATAAATTTACAAGATCTTTAACAAGCACAGTTTGGCAGGTTGAATGCGAATGCAAAGAGAAAGAGGCTGGAGGAGGCAGAGCATTGTAAATATTTGAGGTTGCATGTGGCAGTGAATGGTACATCTATACAGTACTTGTGGACATTTTGTCCTTTACAGAGAAGTAACTAAATATGACAACAAAGTAGCTTGTTCCACAAGTCTGCATTCTTGAATTTTGGCAGTTTGGGGAAGATGTGAAACCAATTAGTGCAAATTTTGGGGGTTGTTCTGAGTAGGCGATAGTACAGTTTCTTTAGGTGTGTGGCTGGATACCTAAGGGCTGTAGGTCATCAGAAGAAAATGACATGGCAGATTGATCAAGATTGATGTTGTGGTAATACCGAAGGAGATAATGGCTGTCTTGAATAACATCTTCAACCCAGTACAGTAGTACCCTTTGCAGGTTTTTTGCTTTGGCCATTGCCAGACAATTTTATTGAGTTTAAAATAGGACTAGTGCAGAAAGGGTTATGAGAAACCAAGATTGTACTTTTCATGGTTTAATGTTCAATTTTTCATGTTCTTTTTTCTTTATTGTTTTGTATTGTGGTAATATAACCACTTACACTATTAACAAACTAGAAAAATATGAACTTGCAGTGTGCTGTATGAATGCTAGTATGTTTTCCCAATGTATGATTAATAACAAGCATGTGTAGCACTGGAAGCTACATCTTTGATTAGATTTTAGATACTATATATATAAGAGAGGAAGAGTTTAAATGTGTTTGGGATTAAATGTCTGAGAAGTATGGTAGGGGTTACAAGGTTGGGTAGAGTGAGAAATGAAGAGGTGAGGATGAGATCAGGGGGTAGAAAAGGAGATGGCAGATAGGGTTGATGAAAGAGTATTGGGATGGTTTGGATCCAAGGAAAGAATGATTAAAGAAAGATTAGTAAAAGAAGTGTGGAAGGCAGAGGTGGATGGAGTGAACATGAGGGGGCAACCAAAGATGAGATGGATGGATGGGAGTCACCGATTAAATGAAGCTGCCTTGCTGTGGATGTGTTGTGTCTTGCTGCATTGCTTCTGACCCAGGGCAATGGGCAAGGTGCAGGGATGATCCATCATCCAGGAGGAGCCAAGATGAGAGGAAGGGAGGGGTGGTGAATGGGGGTGGAATGGGTGGGAGTAGAATTATGTCTTTTGACTTTGACTACCTCCCTTGTAAGTGGTGGTGGGGGGGGGAGCCCTTAGTATATGTATGTATGTATATACTTATTTTTTCAGGACTCCAAAAAGGAAGAAAAAGAGAAAATCAATTGTGGAAGACAATGCTATAAGAGATATAGACACAACACCAAATGCTACTCCAGCAAAACAGAAACAGGCTCCAAAAGATGATGGGGCTCCAGTAGAAGAAGCAAGTGCTACAGAGGCAGAAAGGTTTGGGAAACCATGTTTGTTCTGTCTAATTCTAGTTATGAGCAGTGCTCAAATGGAATAGATGAACCATTAGTACCACAGGAATACCATAATAACAGTGGTGGGTGAAGGTCAGGAATTGACACCATGAGTCATGTAGCTGTGGCCGAAGTGACTGTTGATGCAGATAATGGTTACTGCTGGAGATTGGAGAAGAGTATATTCAGAACCACAACCAAGCAAATACAAAGCCAGCATGTTTTTGATTACACCACCAGTTAACCATAACAACAGTCAGATCTGATGATATCCCCTCAGATATGTAATCATTGAATATAACGTGCCCATTTTTCACTTTGTAAACAGAGTACAATGACTTTTGTTAGTATGTTACATGTATTTTATCAAATATTTCTAATATGTGTGTGTGTAACAGAGTACAATGACTTTTGTTAGTGTGTTACATGTATTTTATCAAATATTTCTTATATGTGTGTGTGTGTGCTTGGTGGGATTTGATAAGAGACATAGACTGGCCCAGTGCTGGTCCCAAGGTAATCATTACATCTAAGTTCAATCTGTATATATTTCATTCTATACATTACTTTATAATTTTCTACAGGAGCAGTAAAAAGCCTTAAGTACATAATGTTATCATGAGGGAGTTTACAGAAAATTCCATCATATCAAGCTTTATCACAAGCACCACCAACAAAATGCAGCTGAAAACTACACAAGCAGCATACTACTCAAATGCACCCTTCCACATACATCACACAAAACATCCACACAAAAACACATGCAAATTCTGATCACAAAACAAGCCCTTCAAGACAGACCACCATACTCTGTATTCCACCAACAACATACATACATATACCAAAGGCCTTTTTCCCCATACATAGGGGGTAGCCAAAAAGAAAAAGGCATAGAAACCACTCCCACCCATTCCATTCCCTACATATTCTACACCCCTCCACCCTCCTCCATCCCTCTCATCTTGGCACCTCCTGGATGATGGGTCATCCCTGCATCCTGTCCACTGCCCTGGATCAGAAGCAGTGTCGCAAGACACAGCACATCCACAGCAAGGCCGCTTCATAAACAACACCCAGATATAAGACCAACAACACCCAGATATAAGAAAGAAATTAAATCCCTCGTCTGGTAAAAACAACATTGGCACAGTTGTGCTCGGGACACCATCCAGCGTTGAAACAGTACCAATACAAAATTGACAAAGTTAAATTTTTTCCAAATTATTTCAATCTTTGTTGAATATTATATATAACTTGTAATTTCAGAACCTCAACAAAAAAGAAAAAGAAAAAGAGAAAATCCATTGTGGAAGATGAAAACACAGCAGAAAATGATGCTCCTCCAAATGGGCAGGATTGTAAACATGAAGAGAATGGGATACCTGAAGAAGCAAGTGCTCCAGAAGCAGAAAGGTTAGGGAGAACATGTTTCTTCTTTGTTATTCTAGACTGCTTAAATGAAATGTTTTGTGCAATGCAGAAAAAGAATGTTTTTGTGAATTGTGATGAAGTGGCAGATGTAAACCAGCAGCTGTTAGTCCTGCCATGAAGAGTGTCTCACTGCACTGTCCTTGCTGTGACTGGAGTAGTCGAGGACAAGGATAACTTTAGCCATGAGTCCCTAAGATGGGAGGGGCAGTAAATGGGTATCAAATGAGTGTGAAATGGGTGTATGTTTTGATTTGGGCATTCAACTGACAAGAGTGAAGTAATTTTGGTATGTACGTATAATAACACCAGGGTAATTGTATAACATTTGAGGAGGTCTTTATGGCTTGCTAAAGTAGGCATTTCTTTTTGTTAAATTTTATATACTGTATATTTTATACTTTCAGAACACCAAAGAAGAAGAAAAAGAGAAAATCAATTGTAGAAGAAAGTACCACAGATGTAGATGCAGCACAAAATGTTGCTGCTCCAGTTGGGAAAGAAGAGGATAGGTCTCCTCCTGAAGAAGCAAGTGCTCCACAGGCAGAGAGGTTAGAATAGTGCAATGTTCACTGAAGGGAATTAAGCAAAAAATCACAAAAAGCTCCAATTAGGATCTCTGGCTACATTACCATTTCTTCCTTAAAGTTAATCAGTCATTTGAGCTGTTGCTCCTGGTCTCTTACAAAAGATAAATGGCCTTCAGGTAACAAGCAATGGCCTCCAGTTTGGTCCACAAGTCTAGAGGTGTCCTGATTAATTGGCATCAGCAAGAATCAGCACTGTTTTTGGTAATTGGCATTTGCAAAAATCAGCAATTTTTTTGAGAATGGGATTTGGCAAAGGCATACATACATACATATACCAAGGCTTTTTCCCCCTTCCAAGGGAGGTAGCCAAAAAGGGAAAGGCATAAAAACACTCCCACCCATTTCATCCCTAAATACACTCCACACCCCTCCCGCCCTTCCTCTCATCTGAGCACCTCCTGGATGACGGGTCATCCCTGCACCCTGCCCACCGCCCTGGGTCAGAAGCAGTGTCGCAAGACACAGTACATCCACAGCAAGGCCGCTTCATTTAATCGGCGACCCCCCCTCTCCGTCCCCCTTTGCATATAAGGCGAGGACGGGGAGAAATCCCTTCGGGCTGCGTCAAAATTTACTCACACATACTACCCCCCCCCCCACCCCCCGCCCATTCCTCCTCATGCAGTTACAACATCATCCATATACAACCATTCTCCACTCACCTCTGTCTTCCGTCCTCTCCCTTCCTTCCTCAACAGACATTCCCCTCTTCCCCAAAGCCCCCTTCACCCCATCCACCCACCTCATCCTAGGACGTCCCCTCATGTTCACTCCCTCCACATCTGCCTTCCATACCTCTTTTACTAGTCTTTCTTCACTCATTCTTTCCATGTGTCCAAACCATCCTAATATTCTTTCATCAACCCTATCTCCCAAATCCTTTTTCACCCCTGTTCTCCTCCTCACCTCCTCATTTCTCACTCTATCCAGCCTAGTAACCCCCACCATACTTCTCAGACACCTCATCTCAAACACATTCAAACTCCTCTCTTCCTCTCTTATGTTCCACGTTTCTGCCCCATACAGTGCTGTTGGCACAATCACTCCTTCATACAGTCTCCTCTTCGCATCCATTCCCAAATGTCTATTCCTCATTACACTCTTTAAACCACCAAGGCATTTACTCGCTTCTCTCAATCTACATTCTACCTCCACCTTCACTCCACCTTTTCCTGCTACACTTGCACCCAAGTATCTAAAACTATCCACTTCCTCCAGTCGCTCTCCCTTAATGTTCACTTCCAGTCTACTGCCACTTTCACCCCTTGTACATCTCATCACCTTACTTTTACCCACATTTATCTTTAGCTTTCTTCTATCACATATTCTCCCAAACTCTGCCACCAGCTTCCTCAATCCCTCCTCTGACCCTGCCACAAGCGCAGTGTCGTCCGCAAACAACAGCTGGCTCACCTCCCACTTTTCTCCATTTTCTTTAACCATCTCCAATCCCTGACTCACTACCCTAGCATTCACCTCTCGCACCACCCCATCCATGTATAAGTTGAACAGCCAGGGCGACATAACGCATCCTTGACGAAGTCCCACCTTTACTTCAAACCACTCACTCTCTCCATTTCCAATCCTAACACATGCTCTACTACTCTCATAAAAACTCTTAACAGCTCCCAAAAGCTTTCCTCCTATCCCATAAATCTGCATAACCTCCCACAGTGCCTTTCTGTCTACCCTATCATGAGCCTTTTCCAGATCCATAAAAGCCCAAAAAACATCCTTCCCCTTTCCTATAGCTTTCTCACATATCTGTCTTACCACAAAGATCTGATCTACACAACCTCTACCCGTCCTAAATCCACACTGTTCCTCACCAATTACTCCTTCTGTTCCTCTCCTAATCCTCTCAATTAAGATCCTCCCATAAGCCTTCCCTACTACACTCAACAGGCTAATCCCTTTGAAATTACTACATTCACACTTGTCCCCTTTTCCCTTGTAAAGAGGAACTATACAGGCACTACTCCAGTCCTCCGGTACTCTACCCTCTCTCCAGCAAACATTAAATAACCTCACCAACCAGTCCACCATCACTGAACCTCCCTTTTTCAGACATTCTGCATGACATCCATCCAGACCAGGTGCCTTACCTGCTTTCATTATCTTTACAACTGCCTTCACCTCATCCATCCTTATTTCTCCTCCATTCTCCTCACTCATCACTCTCATTTTCTTCGCATTTCCCACTGCAGCTATCTTTCCTTCCCTATCCTCCTTCACATTCAGCAACTCCCTAAAATATTCTGCCCATCTTCCCCTCACTGCCATCTCTTCCATTATCAACTCTCCATCTGTACCTTTTACCTTTTCTTCCCTACTTGATTCGCCTCCTCTTCCTCTCTTAATTTCTTTCCAAAACA
>NC_134813.1:44267991-44272991 GCF_046742065.1 Oratosquilla oratoria | reverse complement strand
AGATGTGGAGGGAGTGAACATGAGGGGACGTCCTAGGATGAGGTGGATGGATGGGGTGAAGGGGGCTTTGGGGAAGAGGGGAATGTCTGTTGAGGAAGGAAGGGAGAGGACGGAAGACAGAGGTGAGTGGAGAATGGTTGTATATGGATGATGTTGTGATTGCATGAGGAGGAATGGGCGGGGGGTGGGGGGGTGGGGTAGTATGTGTGAGTAAATTTTGACGCAGCCCGAAGGGATTTCTCCCCGTCCTCTCCTTATATGCAAAGGGGGACGGAGAGGGGGGGTCGCCGATTAAATGAAGCGGCCTTGCTGTGGATGTACTGTCTTGCGACACTGCTTCTGACCCAGGGCGGTGGGCGGGGTGCAGGGATGACCCGTCATCCAGGAGGTGCTCAGATGAGAGGGAGGGTGGGAGGGGTGTGGAGTGTATCTAGGGATGAAATGGGTGGGAGTGTTTTTATGCCTTTCCCTTTTTGGCTACCTCCCCTGGAAGGGGGAAGAAGCCTTGGTATATGTATGTATCTTCCCACACTCTTCAACTTTCCAGAGAGTGTAAGTTAAGGTGCCTAAGCCTGTCTTGGTACAGGTAAACGTCGACTTACGATGGCATTAGGTTTCGATAAAGCCATCGTAAGACGATCTCATCGTAAGTCGATCCCCACTCTGTTCCGTGGTCACTGTACCTAGCCTACCTGTATATTAACCACCAGAGATACTGAATATAGCCTATTAAACATGTACAGTAGTTCATTTAATTATTTTCATCCTTTTTACCATATTCAAACACTATAATATGTATTTTCAGTACGGTACTTAAATCTCGCGGGCAGCAGCCAATGACAGCCGTACGACGTGACGTAATAATACTCGCATCATAAAATATAGTCACCGCTTATATCGATCGTTCTCTCTTTCACCCGCGAATTTTGAAAACCACAGAGAATGAATCATTTGAGAGAATGTAAAAACACAGGGGCGACTACAATAAATATAATCAAGACGCCGATATGGCAGCGTCGCGAATCCACTTGCTCCTCATAACGCCTACGTGTGCGGCACCGTATGGAAGGGGTTAAATGATCATATCGTCGTCGTCATCGTAAAGTCGAACAATCGTAAGTCGCGGCCATCGTAAGTCGACGTTTACCTGTATAGTAAATTTCTAATGCCATTCTTTTACCCACATTAACTTTAAACTTCTTCCTGTCGCATACCTTCCCAAACTACCATCACTAACTGCGTTAGATCCCCCCCCCCTCTGACCCTGCTGCAAGCACAGTGTCATCCACAAACAATAACTGACTCACTTCGCATTTCCATCCACTATCTCTGTCTAATCCCCTCCCCATCTTCCTCATATTCACCTCCTGTACTCTACCATCCATGTATACCTTGAATAACCATGGTGACATGACACATCCTTGATGCAGCCCCATCCTCACTTCAAACCACTCAGTCTCACCATTCCCAATCCTAACACAAGCTCTCCTACTCTCCAAAAAACTCCTGGTGGCCCTTAACAGCTTTCCCTCAATCCCATGTATCTGCAATATCTCCCACAGTGCCTTCTTCTCTACCCTGTCATAAGCCTTCTCCAAATCCAGAAAGACCGAAAAAAAGCATCCTTACCTTTTGCAAAAAAAATTCTCACAAATCTGCCTTACCCCCAAAAATTTTAATCCTTACACCCTCTACCTATGAAGGTATTACATTTGTTTAAATTTCACATGCAGTTTCTATTTTCAGAACTTCACCAAAGAAGAAAAAGAAAAAGAGAAACTCCATTATGGAAGATGGTGCTGTAGATTTAAACACAACACAAGATGGAGCTACTGCAGAGGGGCAGAATTTTAAACACAAAGAGAATGGGGTTCCTGCTGAAGAAACAAGTGTTCCAGAGACAGAAACGTTAGAAAAACTGTTTGTTCTCGTTAATTCTAGACTAAGAAGAAACTTCATAAGCCATGCTTAAGTGGGAGAATGTTTTTGAGAAGTGTTTGAGAGCTATTTTAGATGTTACAAGAATGGCAGTGAGAAATGTGAGGATGAGCCAGAGAATGGGGATGATAATGAAGTTTTTGGATAGGGCACATCAAAGTTTGATAGAGGATACTGCTGAAGAACCAGAAGTGGCAAGGTTAAAGTCATCTTGTTTGTTTTGTCTAATTCTAGACCATTCAGGGGAAAGGCTATTATTACCATACATACATATACCAAAGGCTTTTTCCCCCTTACAAGGGAGGTAGCCAATTATTAGCCATGTTATTATAATAATTGTTGCCACGGGTTTCATACATACATATACCAATGGCCTTTTTCCTCCTTACAGGGGAGGTAGCCAAAGTCAAAAGGTATAAAGCCACTCCCACCCATTTCATCACCACATACTCCAATCCCATTCACCAACCCTCTCTCCCTCTTTTCTTGGGTGGGTCCTTTTGGATGATGAGTCATCCCAGCATCTCTATCACTGCTTTATCTACCACCCTTCCTTCTACTACCATCTCTCATGTCTACTTGTGCTTGACTTTGGTCCTAATCACTGTGTTAGCTATCATCAACTCTCTGAACACATCTCAAATATGAATTTTACTTGGCACTCCACACTTCCCAACCTCTCTGTTTATTGGTTCATCCTCTTCCCTAGTGTTGATAGTCATGTGTATATATTTATATATATATATATACCAAGAGTTTTTCCCCCTTACAAACATCCACCTCACCCCCCATCCACATGCCCATTCCACCTCATGCATCACATCATCATCCATATACAACCATTTTCCATTCACCCCTGTCTTCTGTCCTCTCCCGTCCTTCCTTACCAGACATTCCCCTCTTCCCCAAAGCCCCCTTCACCCCATCCATCCACCTCATCCTAGGACATCCCCTCATGTTCACTCCCTCCACATCTGCCTTCCATACCTCTTTTACTAGTCTTTCTTCACTCATTCTTTCCATGTGTCCAAACTATACTATTACTCTTTCATCAACCCTATCTCCCAACTCCCTTTCCACCCCCGTTCTTCTCTTTACTCCTCATTTCTCACTCTATCTAGCCTAGTAACCCCCATCATACTTCTCAGACACCGCATCTCAAACACATTCAAACTCCTCTCTTCCTCTCTTATGTTCCATTTCTGCCCCATACATTGCTGTTGGCACAATCACTCCTTCATACAGTCTCCTCTTAGCATCCATTCCCAAATGTCTATTCCTCATTACACTCTTAAATCACCAAGGCATTTACTCTCTTCTCTCAATCTACATTCTACCTCCACCTTCACTCCACCTTTTCCTGCCACATTTGCACCCAAGTATCTAAAACTATCCACTTCCTCCAGTCGCTCTCCCTTAATGCTCACCTCCAGTCTACTGCCACTTTCACCCCTTGTACATCTCATCACCTTACATTTACCCATATTTATCTTTAGCTTTCTTCTATCACATACTCTCCCAAACTCTGTCACCAACTTCCTCAGTCCCTCCTCCGATCCTGCCACAAGCGCAGTGTCGTCAGCAAACAACAGCTGGCTCACCTCCCACTTTTCTCCATTTTCTTTAACCATCTCCAATCCCTGACCCACTACCCTTGCATTTATCTCTCACACTACCCCATCCATGTATAAGTTGAACAGCCAGGGCGACATAACGCATCCTTGACGAAGTCCCACCTTTACCTCGAACCACTCACTCTCTCCATTTCCAATCCTGACACAAGTTCTACTACTCTCATAAAAACTCTTGACAGCTCCTAGAAGCTTTCCTCCTATCCCATATATCTGCATAACCTCCCACAATGTCTTTCTGTCTACCCTAAAGTGGAACATACAGGCACTCCTCCAGTCCTCCGGCACTCTACCCTCTCTCCAGCAAACATTAAATAACCTCACCAGCCAGTCCACCATCACTACCTCCTTTTTTTTAGACATTCTGCATGGCATCCATCCAGACCTCATCATCTTAACAACTGCCTTCACTTCATCCTTCCTTATTTCTCCTCCATTTTCCTCGCTCATCACTCTCATTTTCTTAGCATTTCCCAATGCAACTATCTTTCCCTCCCTATCCTCCTTCACATTTAGCAACTCCCTAAAATATTCTGCCCATCTTCCCCATACTGCCTTCTCTTCCATTATCATCTCTTCATCTGCACCTTTTACCTTTTCTTCTCTACTTGATTCGCCTCCTCTTCCTCTCTTAATTTCTTTCCAAAACATCTTTTTATTACTTTCAAAATTTTCTGTCATACTCTTACCCCACTTCACATCTGCTCTCCTCTTTGCCTCCTTTACCTTTTGCTTTACTTCTCTTTTCTTTGTACCTCTCATATGACTCCCTCGTATTTTGTAACCAATCTGTGAAAGCTCGCTTCTTCTCTTCTACAACATTCTTTGTTTCCTCATCCCACCATTCACTACCCTCCCTTCTATTTCCTCCTGTCCTTCTTGTTCCACACACCATCCTTGCACACTTTGTGACTCCCTCCTTGAACCATCCCCATTCCTCCACACCTAGCTCTACTCTATCCTTCACTCCCTCCTACTCCTCCTTCAGCTTCTTCTTGTACTCCTTCTCCTTTTCATTTAAAGAGTTCACTCTAAGCACCTCCCTACCTTTTGTCCCCTTCCTCTTTCTCCATCTATCCTCCACTCTTAACTTACCTTCCACCGAAAAATTATCTGATATTCCCCCACCCTCTCCCCTTAGCACATGTACATCCTTAACTCTTCCTATCATAGCCCTATTTACTACTACATAATCCATCAATGCTCTATTTACCACCCTTCCATCCACCACCCTCTCCCATGTGTACTTATGCTTGACTTTCTTTTGAAACACTGTATATGCTATCATCAACTCTCTTTCTAGACACATTTCCACATATATATATATATAGATACATACATATACCAAGGATTTTTCCCCCTTACTAGGGAGGTAGCCAAAAAGGAAAAGGCATAAAATCATTCCCACCCATTCCATCCTTGAATACACTC
>NC_134813.1:44202991-44262991 GCF_046742065.1 Oratosquilla oratoria | reverse complement strand
GTTTTTGTTTTATTAGGGAAGTGGTTTGTTGTATAGTTTGGCTTGAATTGTTTTACATATTTCTCCTATGCAAAAATATCACAAAACCACATGATCTAATGAATTGCTGACAACCACAAAGGAAACCAGAAAAGAAACAAGAATTCCCAAGCATTTTTGTGATATTTCACATCTTCAGGTGTCTTAGATGAGGTCTCCAAAACATAGTAAGATCTATCTATCTATATACCAAGGGCTTCTTCCCCCTTAAAAGGGAGGTAGCCAGTTAAGGCACACAACCAAACAACAGCAACAGTCCTGAAATAAGGGTGGTGGATGGGAGTGGGTGGGTGCCTTGACTGGCTACCTCCCTTATAAGGGGGAAGAAACCTTTGGTATATAGATGGATAGATTTTATTATACTTTGGAGACCTCTTCCCAGATCCTTATGCTTTTGCCTTTCAAAGGAGGAAAATGAGGGTAGTGGATGGGAGTGGGTGTGTGCCTTGACTGGCTACCTCCCTTATAAGGGGGAAGAAACCTTTGGTATATAGATAGATAGATTTTATTATGTTTTGGAGACCTCTTCCCAGATCCTTATGCTTTTGCCTTTCAAAGGAGGAAAATACCAACACACAGAAAGACAGTGGTAGAATTCTTTTCTCCCTGCCACAGGGAGATCAAGAAATGGTAGAGGTTTAGAAGTTGTAAAGAACAGGTTTAAGTGAACAGCATAAACCAGGGACAACAGTAGTATGAAAGTTTTATTTTTTTAAGGATAGAGAAGCTGACATAAACAAATGGTGTGTGACTCTGGTCTTTAGGGACATCCCAAAACAGTACCGAAAGTAAAGACTGCATGTTATCACGCAGTCATACCCACAGTATATCAGCCCTGGAAATTCTTGAGTAGATTGGGAGAGGTCGCTGTGTGGAGGTGGCAGGTAAAACAGCTGTGGCTGTCAGGTCCTGCTGTGAAGTTGCTGTATCTTGTTGCATTGCTCTTGATCCTAACACTGCATTAAGGATAACGGGGATGACCCTTCATCCGCAGGGAGCTAAGATCAAAGAGAAAACAAATAGGTATGGGATGGATGAAGGATGAGTGTATGCCATGGCTGGGCCACCATCTTTACAAGAGGAAATAAGTCTGTTGATATTTGTGGGTTGACCGACTATTGAGCGCAAGACAAATGAATGCCGACTTTTGAGCGTAAGACAACTGAGCGCAGTAATATTTGAGCGCTATAATTTCAAAATAGTTAAAATCTATATGGAACATAATATGTAAGAAAAATAAGAGATTCAGACATTAAACATAGAATATATAGACATACATCCCCAAAGCCCCCTTCACCCCATCTATCCATCTCATCCTAGGACGTCCCCTCGTGTTCACTCCCTCCACATCTGCCTTCCACACCTCTTTTACTAATCTTTCTTCATTCATTCTTTCCGTGTGTCCAAACCATCCTAATGCTCTTTCATCAACCCTATCTCCCAACTCCCTTTCCACTCCCTGTTCTCCTCCTCACTTCCTCATTTCTCACTCTATCCAGCCTAATAACCCCCATCATACCTCTCAGACACCTCATCTCAAACACATTCAAACTCCTCTCTTCCTCTCTTATGTTCCATGTTTCTGCCCCATACAGTGCTGTTGGCACAATCACTCCTTCATACAGTCTCCTTTTAGCATCCATTCCCAAATGTCTATTCCTCATTACACTTTTTAATCCACCAAGGCATTTACTCTCTTCTCTCAATCTACATTCTACCTCCACCTCTACTCCACCTTTTCCTGCCACATTTGCAAATATATATATATATATATATATATATATATATATTTATGCAGTGGAGCCTGTGGAATAGTTTGTGCCTTTACTAAGACTTTCCCACAGCAGGGAAGCAAAAGGTGTGAAAAGCAAATAAATTGATCAGGATCCATTTCAATCCCGGCCTACATTAGACGTACCTGCACATTTTATTAAACTACTACATATGGTGGGAAATTCCAATCACATTTATATTCAATGTTGAATAAAAAGAGTATGTGTAGTAAATTATTAATTGTAAAACATACATACATAAACCAAGGCTTTTTCCCCATTACAAGGGAGGTAGCCAAAAAGGAAAAGGCATAAAATCATTCCCACCCATTCCATCCCTGAACACTCTCCACACCCCTCCACCCTCCCTCTTATCTTAGCACCTCCTGGGTGACGGGTCATCCCTGCACCTTGTCCACTGCCCTGGGTCAGAAGCAGTGTCGCAAGACACAGCACATCCACAGCAAGGCCGCTTCATTAAATCGGCGACCCCCCCTCTCCATCCCCCCATGCATAAAAGAAGACAGGGAGAAATCCCTTCGGGCTGCATCAAATTTTGCTCACACATACTACCTCACCCCCCATCCCCCCGCCCATTCCACCTCATGCATCACAACATCATCTATACACAACCATTCTCCATTCACCCCTGTCGTCTGTACTCTCCCGTCCTTCCTCAACAGACATTCCCCTCTTCCCCAAAGCCCCCTTCACCCCATCCATCCACCTCATCCTAGGACGGCCCTTCATGTTCACTCTCTCCACATCTGCCTTCCATACCTCTCTTACTAGTCTTTCTTCACTCATTCTTTCCATGTGTCCAAACCATCATAATACTCTTTCATCAACCCTATTCATCAACCCTATCTCCCAACTCCCTTTCCACCCCTGTTCTCCTCCTCACCTCCTCATTTCTCACTCTATCTAGCCTAGTAACTCCCATCATACTTCTCAGACACCTCATCTCAAACACATTCAAACCCCTTCCCTCTTCCTCTCTTATGTTCTATGTTTCTCTCCCATACAATGCTGTTGGCACAATCACTCCTTCATGCAGTCTCCTCTTAGCATCCATTCCCAAATGTCTATTCCTCATTACACTTTTTAATCCACCAAGGCATTTACTCGCTTCTATCAACCTACATTCTACCTCCACCTTCACTCCACCTTTTCCTGCCACATTTGCACCCAAGTATCTAAAACTATCCACTTCCTCCAGTCGCTCTCCCTTAATGCTCACTTGCAGTCTACTGTCACTTTCACCCCTTTTACATCTCATCACCTTACTTTTACCCACATTTATCTTCAGCTTTCTTCTATCACACACTCTCCCAAACTCTGTCACCAACTTCCTCAATCCTTCCTCCGATTCTGCCATAAGCGCAGTGTCGTCCGCAAACAACAGCTGGCTCACCTCCCACTTTTCTCCATTTTCTTTAATCATCTCCAATCCCTGACCCACTACCCTTGCATTTACCTCTCCCACTACCCCATCCATGTATAAGTTGAACAGCCATGGCGACATAACGCATCCTTGATGAAGTCCCACCTTTACCTCGAACCACTCTCTCCATTTCTAATCCTGACACAAGCTCTACTACTCTCATAAAAACTCTTGACAGCTCCTAGAAGCTTTCCTCCTATCCCTTATATCCGCAAAACCTCCCACAGTGTCCTTCTGTCTACCCTGTTGTAAGCCTTTTCCAGATCCATAAAAGCCCAAAAAACATCCTTCCCCTTTCCTATAGCTTTCTCACATATCTGTCTTACCACAAAAATCTAATCTACACAACCTCTACCCATCCTAAATCCACACTGTTCCTCACCAATTACTCCCTCTGTTCCTCTCCTAATCCTCTCAATCAAGATCCTCCCATAAGCCTTCCCAACTATACTTAACAAGCTAATCCCTCTGAAACTACTACATTCACACTTGTCCCCTTTTCCCATGTAAAGTGGAACTATGCAGGCACTCCTCCAGTCCTCCAGCACTCTACCCTCTCTCCAGCAAACATTAAATAACCTCACCAGCTAGTCCACCATCACTGTACCTCCTTTTTTTTTTTTTTTTAAACATTAAGCATGGCATCCATCCAGACCAGGTGCCTTACCTGCTTTCATCATCTTAACAACTGCCTTCACTTCATCCTTCCTTATTTCTCCTCCATTTTCCTCACTCATCACTCTCATTTTCTTAGCATTTCCCACTGCAGCTATCTTTCCCTCCCTATCCTCCTTCACATTTAGCAATTCCCTAAAATATTCTGCCCATCTCCCCCTTACTGCCTTCTCTTCCATTATCATCTCTCCAACTGCACCTTTTACCTTTTCTTCTCTACTTGATTCGCCTCCTCTTCCTCTCTTAATTTCTTTCCAAAACATCTTTGTATTACTTTCAAAGTTTTCAGTCATACTCTTACCCCATTTCACATCTGCTCTCCTCTTTGCCTCCTTTACCTTTTGCTTTACTTCTCTTTTCTTTTCTTTGTACCTCTCATATGACTCCCTCGTCCTATTTTGTAACCAATCTGAGAAAGCTCGCTTCTTCTCTTCTACAACCTTCTTTTTTTCCTCATCCCACAATTTACTACCCTTCCTTCTATTTCCTCCTGTCCTTCTTGTTCCACACACCATCCTTGCACACTTTGTGACTCCCTCCTTGAACCATCCCCATTCCTCCTCCACACCTAGCTCTACTCTGTCCTTCACTCCCTCCCATTCCTCCTTCAGCTTCTTCTTGTACTCCTTCTCCTTTTCCTTTTCATTTAAAGAGTTCACTATAAGCACCTCCCTACCTTTTGTCCCTTTCCTCTTTCTCCATCTATCCTCCACTCTCAACTTACCATCCACCAAAAAATGATCTGATATTCCCCCACCCTCTCCCCTTAGCACATATACATCCTTAACTCTTCTTATCATAGTCCTATTTACCACTACATAATCCATTAACACTCTATCTACCACCCGTCCATCCTTCACCCTCTCCCATGTGTACGTATGCTTGACTTTCTTCTGAAACACTGTATTTACTATCATCAACTCTCTTTCTAGACACATTTCCACCATCAACTCTCCACTACGATTCTTTCCTGGAACTCCACATTTCCCAACCACTCCATCAATTGGATCATTTCCTACCCTAGCATTAAGGTCTCCCAGTACTATTACATTGACATTTCTCCCTAAATCCTGTATGCACTCATTTAAATCTATCCAAAAAGCCTCCCTTTCTTCTACACTCTTCTCACTGCCAGGCCCATATGCACTTACAAAAACCTACATCTCTTTTCCCAGTTTCACCTTCATCCACATTATCCTTGAGGAAACCTCCTTCCACTCCACTACACATTTACCTATCTCTTCACTTACTAGAATAGCCACCCCTTCCCTCCCTCGCCCTCTCTTCACTCCTGATAACCTCCCACTTACACTCGCCCTTCCCTTTCAACTTAGTTTCACTCAAAGCCAACACATCCACCTTTCTTCTCACAAACATACTACCTATCTCTTCCCTTTTACTCTCATCTGTACCACATCCACGCACATTAAAAAACCCAAACCTTAGGGTGCTGGTCGGGAAACTCCTAGACCCTCTTATGCCTTTACTTTTTTTAGGAATGTCCCCTGTGGGGCTACAAGGAGAACGATGCCTAGTCCCAATCCCCGTCCCTTTCTTCTCGCCTCTTATGATCCAAGTTGAAATACTTGGTGGCAGTATTCTTTTCCCCCACTACAGGGAAGGTAGGCAAAAAAGGAAATGAATATTCAGAGAAATTGTACAGGACAGTAACAAGGGGTTGGGGGACATCATAACGAAGGGATACTCGTAGTATAAAAGTGTCATAATTTCTCTATGAACAGAGTTTTCCTCTATCACAGACAAAATGATGTGTGGCTCTGGTCCATAGGGGCGCCCCATATCGACCCAAAAGTATCAACTGCATGCTACTTTGCCACAATAACACGCAGCCAGTACCCCAGACGGGGGCCAAATAAATATATTTGCTACTCCTGATAATTTGAGATTGATGAAGGAGAATAAGCACTGGATGGGAGATGGGACTTTCAAAATAGCTCCTCAGTTATTTTATCCTGTATAAAGGAAGTGTCCTTCAGAGAAAGTCAGAGGAAGCATATAGCCATGCTCTGATACTACTACTTTGCATGGATAATGAGATTGTTCCATCTTCCATTTTGTGTGACTGAGAAAGCATTTCATAAAGCTTTTTTTTCTGTCTTCAGAAATACTGAGGTGTTTGGGTGTTTCTTCCATTTGTCTCAAGCCGTTTAAAGAAAAATTCAGGATTTAGGTTTGACAGATTTATACTATAGCAGGGAAGAAATATGGCAATACACAAAAATGCTAGTGGCTTTGGCATTCCTTCCTTCCAATGATATAATAAATGTATTTGAATCTTTAAATGATACAACTTCTGATGAGATAGATGAGTTGGTCTTTTACTTTGAAGACACTTGGATAGGAAGACCTTGCAGGAGAGGAAGACGAAGAGATGCTATTTTCCCCCAAGTGTCTGTGAATGCATTGTCAGCGAACATCCTCATACAAATAATTCGTTAGAACGGTGGCAACGGGCAATGCAGATCTCAATAGGGCATATGCATCCTGCAATTTATAAATTCATAGTTATTTTAAGATTTGAACAAAATCATACATCAAATAAAGTATTCAGAATAGATACTGGGCAGCATAAAGATGTAAAGCAAAGTAAATATGTAAGAGTTAATAAGGCTATATCAAATTTTTTTAGCAAATATTCTTTGTTCAATATTTTTTATTATTAGCCTGCAGAAGTAGAAATTTTGTTTTATAAACTGTATTTAGGTATTTTATGGTATTCATATATACATACATATACCAAGGCTTTTTCCCCCTTCCAAGGGAGGTAGCCACAAAAGGAAAGGCATAAAAACACTCCCACCCATTTCATCCCTAAATACACTCCACACCCCTCCCACCCTTCCTCTCATCTGAGCACCTCCTGGATGACGGGTCATCCCTGAACCCTGCCCACCGCCCTGGGTCAGAAGCAGTGTCACAAGACACAGTACATCCACAGCAAGGCCGCTTCATTTAATCGGCGACCCCCCCTCTCCGTCCCCCTTTGCATATAAGGAGAGGACGGGGAGAAATCCCTTCGGGCTGCGTCAAAATTTACTCACACATACTACCCCACCCCCCACCCCCCCCGCCTATTCCTCCTCATGCAGTCACAACATCATCCATATACAACCATTCTCCACTCACCTCTGTCTTCCGTCCTCTCCCTTCCTTCCTCAACAGACATTCCCCTCTTCCCCAAAGCCCCCTTCACCCCATCCATCCACCTCATCCTAGGACGTCCCCTCATGTTCACTCCCTCCACATCTGCCTTCCATACCTCTTTTACTAGTCTTTCTTCACTCATTCTTTCCATGTGTCCAAACCATCCTAATATTCTTTCATATACATACATATACCAAGGCTTTTTCCCCCCTTACAAGGGAGGTAGCCAAAAAGGAAAAGGCATAGAATCATTCCCACCCATTCCATCCCTGAATACACTACACACCCCTCCACCCTCCCTCTTATCTTAGTACTTCCTGGATGACGGGTCATCATTGCACCTTGTCCACTCCCCTGGGTCAGTTATATATATTTTTTAGTATTTTACATTAAAATATACATGGATGGGGTGGTGCGAGAGGTGAATGCTAGGGTAGTGAGTCAGGGATTGGAGATGGTTAAAGAAAATGGAGAAAAGTGGGAGGTGAGCCAGCTGTTGTTTGCGGACGACACTGCGCTTGTGGCAGGGTCAGAGGAGGGATTGAGGAAGCTGGTGGCAGAGTTTGGGAGAGTATGTGATAGAAGAAAGCTAAAGATAAATGTGGGTAAAAGTAAGGTGATGAGGTGTACAAGGGGTGAAAGTGGCAGTAGACTGGAAGTGAACATTAAGGGAGAGCGACTGGAGGAAGTGGATAGTTTTAGATACTTGGGTGCAAGTGTAGCAGGAAAAGGTGGAGTGAAGGTGGAGGTAGAATGTAGATTGAGAGAAGCGAGTAAATGCCTTGGTGGTTTAAAGAGTGTAATGAGGAATAGACATTTGGGAATGGATGCGAAGAGGAGACTGTATGAAGGAGTGATTGTGCCAACAGCACTGTATGGGGCAGAAACGTGGAACATAAGAGAAGAAGAGAGAAGGAGTTTGAATGTGTTTGAGATGAGGTGTCTGAGAAGTATGGTGGGGGTTACTAGGCTGGATAGAGTGAGAAATGAGGAGGTGAGGAGGAGAACAGGGATGAAAAAGGATTTGGGAGATAGGGTTGATGAAAGAATATTAGGATGGTTTGGACACATGGAAAGAATGAGTGAAGAAAGACTAGTAAAAGAGGTATGGAAGGCAGATGTGGAGGGAGTGAACATGAGGGACGTCCTAGGATGAGGTGGATGGATGGGGTGAAGGGGGCTTTGGGGAAGAGGGGAATGTCTGTTGAGGAAGGAAGGGAGAGGACGGAAGACAGAGGTGAGTGGAGAATGGTTGTATATGGATGATGTTGTGACTGCATGAGGAGGAATGGGCGGGGGGGGGGGGGGGGGGGGGTAGTATGTGTGAGTAAATTTTTGACGCAGCCCGAAGGGATTTCTCCCCGTCCTCGCCTTATGCAAAGGGGGACGGAGAGGGGGGGTCGCCGATTAAATGAAGCGGCCTTGCTGTGGATGTACTGTGTCTTGCGACACTGCTTCTGACCCAGGGCGGTGGGCAGGGTGCAGGGATGACCCGTCATCCAGGAGGTGCTCAGATGAGAGGAAGGGTGGGAGGGGTATGGAGGGTATTTAGGGATGAAATGGGTGGGAGTGTTTTTATGCCTTTCCCTTTTTAGCTGCCTCCCTTAGAAGGGGGAGAAAGCCTTGGTATATGTATGTATGTATGTACATTAAAATATTTCTTGGTTTTATAAAATGTTTTAGGTATTTTATGGTAATTCCAATATAATTTTATTTTCATCTCATAACTGTATTTTGAAATTATGGCGCTCAAATGTCAGCGCTCAAATATTACTGCATTCAAAAGTCAGTGTTAATTTGTCTTGTGCTCAAAAGTTGGCTCACAATATTTGTGTATATGTACGTATCTTGCATTTTATTTTAGTCTTCCCTAATGCTGCAATAAACACATTTTCTTTTAGTGTTTTGTCAAAGGAGAAGACAACTGCTGAGGATGTTAGTGGTGCTACAGAAGAAAATAGGGATGAAATAAGAAAAGATGAGAAAAGTTTGGTCAGAAAAGAGAATGGGGTGAAGGAAGATCCCACAGGGAGCTCTGATGCCAAAGAGACAGAAAGGTGAGAAGATTGGCATGCAATTGTTATCAATCAATCCATTGTCTTAAGTCTCTTGTAAGAGACCCATGATTCCTAGCAACATCCACTGGGTGGGTCCATAGGCCACTCAGGTTAAAAATAGTGTGTTGTTGTCCAGGGATTGTCACTGGGTTAGTATAGAATGAGGTACTTAGTGGCTTCGGTGTTATGGTTGCATGTGGGGAAATTTGATTCTGTGGCCAAGCCTGTTCTTCGTTGATACTATACTAGACTTGGATGGTGTCCTGAATGCAAATATGCAAGTATCATTCATACTTCTTTGAAAGGGATTTTTTTTGTGGGGTTGATGTCTGTGGGAGATTTTGGCTTAATGTGGATTTTTGAAGAGCTTGCTTAGTGATCTGGAAGTAATATATTTTTGTGTGGGTGTATTGTGTGGTACAGGTAGTAGGTTGTTGTATATGTTTGAGTGGTTTGTTTTTTCCCCATATTTTCAGCTGGGTTAGTGGGGATGAAGGCTCTAGCACATATTTTAGTTTCTGTAGCAGATGATCTATTGTAGCTGTTGGTGCATCCTATTGTTACATTCATTGCTCTGTTTTGTACATGTATACATGCATGTACCAAAGGTTTTTTTTTCTTTCTTTCTTTCTTTTCCTTCCTTCCTTCCTTCCTCCCTTCCTTCCTTAAAAGGGAGGTAGCCAAAAAACAAATGCATAAAAACCACTCCCACCCATTCCATCCCTATCAGCACATCCACAGCAAGGCTGCTTCATCAAATTGGCGACCCCCCCCCCCTCTATTTTGTAAGGTTTGTAAAGTGTCTGATTTGAAGTGGCCTTACTGTGGATGAGCTGTATCTTGCTGCATTGCTTCAGACCCAGGGCAGTGGGTGAGATGCAGGGATGACCTGTTGTCCAGGAGAAACCAAGAAAGGAGGTTGGTGAATGGGAGTGGAGTATGTGTGGATGAATTGGATGGGAGTGGATTTATGCCTTTGGCTTTGGCTACCACTCTTGTAAGGGTGGAAAGCCATATGTATAAATATATATTTATACATGTGGCTGAACAGGTTAGGGCGTCGTTACTTGCGGCGAAGGTTGAGGGGATGCGGTTCAAATCCTACCACCAGCAAAGTTGAACCAAGGGCATGGTTCATTAAATTCCACATTACAAAGTCCTCTGTGAAGGGCACACTCCTAGCCTTCCATTGGGGGGAGTTTGTGCCATTAAACCCTGTGGTGGGGTAAAAGAATACTGCCACCAAGTATTTCCACTTGGATCGTAAGAGGCGAGAAGAAAGGGACGGGGAGTGGGACTAGGCATCCTAAACGAAAAAGTAAAGGCATAAGAGGGTCTTGGAGTTTTCAGAACAGCACCCTAAGGTTTGGGTCTTTTAATGTGCGTGGATGTGGTACAGATGAGAGTAAAAGGGAAGAGATAGGTAGTATGTTTGTGAGAAGAAAGATGGATTTGTTGGCTTTGAGTGAAACTAAGTTGAAAGGGAAGGGTGAGTGTAAGTTTGGGAGTGTAAGTGGGAGGTTATCAGGAGTGAAGAGAGGCCGAGGGAGGGAAGGGGTGGCTATTCTAGTAAGTGAAGAGATAGGTAAACGTTTAGTGGAGTGGAAGGAGGTTTCCTCAAGGCTAATGCGGATGAAGGTGAAACTGGGAAAGGAGATGTGGGTTTTTGTAAGTGCATGTGGGCCTGGTAGTGAGAAGAGTGTAGAAGAAAGGGAGGCCTTTTGGATAGATTTAAATGAGTGCATAGAGGATTTAGGGAGAAATGTCAATGTAATAGTACTGGGAGACCTTAATGCTAGGGTAGGAAATTATCCAATTGATGGAGTGGTTGGGAAATTTGGAGTTCCAGGAAAATCATAGTGGAGAGTTGATGGTGGAAATGTATCTAGAAAGAGAGTTGATGATAGTAAATACGGTGTTTCGGAAGAAAGTCAAGCATAAGTACACATGGGAGAGGGTGGTGGATGGAAGGGTGGTAGAGCGTTAATGGATTATGTAGTGGTAAATAGGACTATGATAGGAAGAGTTAACCACTTCCATACGGTGACGCCTACATAGGCGGCATGAGGAGCAAGTGGGTACTCGATGGTGCCAATGTCGGCATCTTGATTATATTTATTGTAGTCGTACCTATGTAACCTCCATTCTCTCTAAACTGGCTTCATCATATTTTCTATGGTTATCAAAATACACTGGTGAAAGAGAACGAACAATTGAGCACTGACTTTATTTTTTATAATGCTATTATTATGACGCAACATCGCACGTTGGGCAGCTAATGCTGCCAGACGTGCGATGTGCCCCGGAGTGAAGAGGTTAAGGATGTACATGTGCTAAGGGGAGAGGGTGGGGGAATATCAGATCATTTTTTGGTGGATGGTAAGTTGAGAGTGGAGGATAGATGGAGAAAGAGGAAAGGGACAAAAGGTAGGGAGGCGCTTGTGGCAGGATCGGAGGAGGGACTGAGGAAGTTGGTGACAGAGTTTGGGAAAGTATGTGATAGAAGAAAGCTAAAGATGAATGTGGATAAAAGTAAGGTGATGAGATGTACAAGGGGTGAAAGTGGCAGTAGACTGGAAGTGAGCATTAAGGGAGAGCGACTGGAGGAAGTGGATAGTTTTAGATACTTGGGTGCAAATGTGGCAGGAAAAGGTGGAGGTAGAATGTAGATTGAGAGAAGCGAGTAAATGCCTTGGTGGATTGAAGAGTGTAATGAGGAATAGACATTTGGTAATGGATGCTAAGAGGAGACTGTATGAAGGAGTGATTGTGCCAACAGCACTGTATGGGGCAGAAACATGGAACATAAGAGAGAAGGAGTTTGAATGTGTTTGAGATGAGGTGTCTGAGAAGTATGATGGTGGTTACTAGGCTAGATAGAGTGAGAAATGAGGAGGTGAGGAGAAGAACGGGGGTGGAAAGGGAGTTGGGTGATAGGGTTGATGAAAAAGTATTAGGATGGTTTGGACACATGGAAAGAATGAGTGAAAGACTAGTAAAAGAGGTATGGAAGGCAGATGTGGAGGGAGTGAACATGAGGGGACGTCCTAGGATGAGGTGGATGGATGGGGTGAAGGGGGTTTTGGGGAAGAGGAGAATGTCTGTTGAGGAAGGACGGGAGAGGACAGAAGACAGGGGTGAATGGAGAATGGTTGTATATGGATGATGTTGTGATGCATGAGGTGGAATGGGTGGGAGGATGGGGGGTGAGGTAGTATGTGTGAGCAAAATTTGACGCAGCCCGAAGAGATTTCTCCCCGTCTTCTCCTTTTATGCATGGGGGGACGGAGAGGGGGGGTCGCCGATTTAATGAAGTGGCCTTTGCTGTGGATGTGCTATGTCTTGCAACACTGCTTCTGACCCAGGGCAGTGGACAAGGTGCCGGGATGTCCCGTCATTCAGGAGGTGCTAAGATAAGAGGGAGGGTGGAGGGGTGTGGAATGTATTCAGGGATGGAATGGGTGGGAATGATTTTATGCCTTTTCCTTTTTGGCTACCTCCCTTGTAAGGGGGAAAAAGCCTTGGTATATGTATGTATGTATATTTGTATTTTAAGATTCATGTATATTTTACATTTTCAGAACTTCGAAGAAGAAAAAGAGAAAGTCCATTGTGGGAGACAGTGCCCCAGATGTAAACACAACACAGAGTACTGGTACTCCAACAGGACAGAAACGTAAACAAGAGGACGATGGAGCAAATGCTTCAGAGGCAGAAAGGTTTGGAACACCATGTTTGTTAAAAGATAAAAAAGAACAAACATCTAATTAACCATTTATAGAATAGATAGAGGAGTGTTCTTTTTAATTTCAAGCTGTTAAAGGAAATGTTAAAAACAGTGTGGCAATATTCAAGTAGGAGAATTGAATCAGAGACTATTAGAATTCTAGCCAGGATCTCCACTTTGCCAAGTCTACTTAAGAAAAATTATAACATTTAGAATAATAATTGCTATCATGAAGTAACATTGCATTGAATTTTGTTCTACTTCATATATATCTTATATTTTCAGAACTTCAAAGAAAAAGAAGAGAAAATCCACCATGGAAGACAGTATTATAGAAGATTTAGACGTTTTGCAAAATAATTTTACTCAAGAAGGGCAGAATTGTAAACAAGAAGTATCTGCTCCTCCTGAAGAAACAAGTCCTCCAGAAGCAAAGTAAGCTCTTCTTCTTCTGCTTCTTCTTGTTCTTCTACTTCCTCTTCTTCCTTTTCCTCTAATCTCCATCTTACATTTTTCAGATCTCCAAAGAAGAAGAAGAAAAAGAGGAAATCAGTCATGGAAGACAGTATTACAGAAGATTTAGATGTAGCACAAACTACTGCTTCTCTGGAAGGACAGAATTTTAAACATGAAGATGGGGCTCCTCCTAAAGAAGCAAGTGCTCCAGAGGCAGAGAGGTTAGGAAAATCTTGTTTGTTGTTTTGTTTTATTAGGGATGCAGTTTGTTGTATAGTTTGGTTTGAATTGCTTTACATATTTCTCCTCTGAAAAGTGAAGACATTGAGGGTCTGAGATGAGGTCTCCAAAACATAGCAAGATCTATCTTTCCATCTATATACCAAGGGCTTCTTCCCCCATATAAGGTAGGTAGCCAGTTAAGGCACACAACCAAACAACAGCAGCAGTCCTGAAATAAGGGTGGTGGATGGGAGCAGGTGTGTGTTTTGACTGGCTACCTCCTTTTTAAGGGAGAAGAAACCTTTGGTATATAGATAGAAAGATATATATATATATATTGTGGCATAGGCATAGCAGTGTAGGACTAATACGAACTTGTGGTATAGTGTAGGACTAACACGAACTAGAGCAAGGGCGGAGCGCTGCGTGCCCGACCCCCAGACAAGGACCCCATTCATAGACCTATCAGAGGTCCTATTCATGTATGTGTGCTTACAGCACCTAACACCTTCGCCCACGGGCAGTCGTTCTGTAGAACTCTTGGGTACTTGACGTGCCCCCTCTGTACGCATAACCTACTGATTAATAAACCCACTAACCGTACCACCTGTTTCACTGCTGCCCCTTGCAACATGCTTGCAACCATGGCGCAGTGAGTAGGATCTTGCAATTGCAAGTGATTAATAAACCCATTAACCGTACCACCAGTTTCACTGCTGCCCCTTGCAACATGCTTGCAACCATATATATATATATATATATATATATATAAATATAACATGCACACTCACATACACACACTCACTCACTCTCTCTTCCCTTTCTCCTTCCCCTCCATCATAAAGTACTTTTTTTTTTTTTTTTTTTTTCTCCCTCACTTATGAAGGGGAAAAGCCATTTATATATATATATATATATATATATATCTGTATTTTATTTTTAATTTTTTTTATTTACTTTCATTTTGTTTCTGCATTTCATCATTCATTAGGGATGCACTTTATTTGATATAGTTTGAGTTAAATTCTTTTGCATAACATCTAAGCTTCTGGTATTTGTGTGTGTGTGTGTGTGTGTATATATATATATATATATATATATATATATATATAATTTTTTCAAGTACTTACCTTCTGAATTTAGGATATGATTGTTTTCTTATATTGGACTTTGTTCTTCCTAATATGATGTGCATGGAAGGGAGTGTGTGAATGATATTTTGATGCAACCTGAAGGGATTTCTCCCCATCTCTTTTTCTGCATGAGGGGACAGAGGGGGGTGGCCGATTAAGTGAAGCAGTCTTGCTGTGGATGTGTTGTGTCAAGCTGCATTGCTTCTGACCCAGGGCAGGGGGCAAGATAAAGGGATATGACCCATTATCCAGGAGGAACCAAAAAAAGAGGGAGGCAGGGAGGTGAATGGGAGTGGAGTAGGGCTGGGCGGGATCCGAGTACTAGACCCAAATCCCATGGATCCAAGGAGAGCTGACAGATCCGATTACCAACGCTGGTACTCAAATCCACTGATGAATCCACTCTCTTCTCCCTAGCTTTGATATTTAGTATGAATGTTATTTGTACTGAACATTGTGCTTATAATGAACTCGCTTTTACCATTGATGAGTAAAAAAGTTATACATATGAAAAATATCTTGGCTAATGATGTAGATATAACAAAAATTTAGATTGCCATGTGCATGTCTTTTTTATGAATACTGATTGGCTGGGCATGTGTGACATCAGAGCCTAGCTAGCAGGGATCCACAAGCAGACTGGGATTCGATTTCTGGCCGGGATTTGATCACTGCTGGGATCTGAGTACTGTTAGGGATCCATGAGCAGGCTGGGATTCAATTCCCATCCGGGATTTGAGTACCACCAGGACCTGAGTACCAGGCAGATCCCTCTCTCTCACTTGTTTCCCCGTGCACTGCAGTTACTTGGATCTGGATCTGAATCCCACAGATCCAGTAAGTTCAAGTACTTTAATCCACAAATCCTAAAATGTCAGATCCTGCCAAGCACTAGAGTGGAGTATGTGGGGATGAAATGAGTGGTGGTGGATTGTGTTTGACTTTGGCTACCTCCCCAGTAAGGAGGAAAAAAGCCATTGGTATATGTATGTATGTAATTTTTAGAAAAATCTGAGTGCGAGAGGGACTTGGGAGTTCTGGTGAGTCCGGACCATAAAACCAGGAAGCAGTGCATTATTGCCAGAAATAAAGCTAACAGAGCATTAGGTTTCATCGCTAGAACGGTAACGAATAAAAGTGCAGAGGTAATTATTAAACTATCTAGTGATAGTTAGACCCATCCTTGACTATGCGGTACAGTTTTGGTCTCCGTCCTACAGAATGGACATAAATTCACTAGAATCAGTACAGAGAAGAATGACCAAAATGATACATGGACTCAGAAATTTGCCTTACGAAAAGAGGCATAGGCACTTTAACTTACACTCTCTGGAAAGACGCAGAGTGCGGGGTGATCTAATAGAAGTGTTCAAGTTGATCAAAGGTTATAACAAGTGTGATGCAAACAAGGTCATCATAATAAGACAACAGGGCAGGACTCGCAGTAATGGGTATAAACCGGACAAATTTAGATTTAAGAAGGAAATAGGCAAGAATTGGTTTACTAATAGGGTGGTCGATGAATGGAATAAACTTAGTAACCATGTAGTAAGCACTGAAACTATCAGTTGTTTTAAAAAACGATTAGACAACTTTATGGATGGGGATGACAGGTGGTGATGGATACGGAGCTGCCTAGTGTAGGCCTTATGGTCTCTTGCAGTCTCCTTTATTCTTATGTTCTTATGTAATATGAAATTACTCCTGTTGGCCTGAGGGTGGGTACATGCTTTAGCTAGTCTATTAATCTATATACCATGCAAAAATTAGAGAAGATGGGAAGATGTCCCTTCAGGCTACATCAAAATATCATCCATACACAACCATTCTCCACTCACTATTATCCCCTGCTTTTTCACCATTGGCTAGTCACCCCTCTTATAAGGGGGAAGGGCCTTTTGTTTTATGTATGTAATATTCTATTCTAATAAATGCAACTTGATATAGCATTCCATCAAAGAAGGAAAAAAATGAGAAGGAAGCTACTGAGGACATTAGAGATACTACAGAAGAAAATCAGAATGCAGTAAAAGAAGATGTGACCTTGGCCACAAATGAGGTTGGTGAAAATGAAGAACCTACAGAGAGCACTGATGCTAAGGACACTAAAAGGTGAGCAGAAGATTGGATTTAAGAGGTGGGAGTGGAGTGGGTGGGGATGAAGTGGATGGGAGTAGATTTATGCCTTTTGACTTTGGCTACCTCCCTGGTTAGGGGAAAAAGCCCTTGGTATATGTATGTATCAATCAGTCCCTTGTCCCAGATCTCTTGCAGGAGATCCATGTCTTCCAGAAGTTCCAGGTAACCAGCAACAGCCACTATGTAGGGTTATGGTTCACTAAGGGGAAAATGGTGTTCTTGTCTAGGAATTGTTAGTGTGGAGTATTTTAGTTTTCCTAATACTTTATAAAATTTAATTTGTTATAGTGCTCCATCAAAGAAGAAAAGAAAGAGGAACAAGAAAAAGAAGAAGGGTGCTAAGGCTGTTAGTGGTGCTACAGAAGAAAATGGGAATGCAGTAGAAGCTGAGGTAAAGGAAGGAATTACAGGAAGCACTGATGCTATGGAGGCCAAAAGGTGAGCAGAACAATGGATGGTCATTGTCTTTCCTCCAGTTCTTGCAGCCAAAGATATGTTATACTTGATTGTTTTTAAAGGAAATATGTTGTAGCTGTCAACTGTATGAAAGAGAGTAGCTTCTACCCAACTTTTGATTAAATTGGGCATTGTAACCCCACTGTTTCTTATAAATTGTCACTCATCATAAACTTCATTGTTTTCCCTCTGGTATGTAATCTTTAAACCATCAACATTAAGTTTGATCACTTATCTAAAGGTAATTTTTTGTGTACGCTTCTAGTTCTGTTCCAAAGAAGATAATAAAGTCTAAAAATTGCAGTGATGGTACACAAGATGTAGGAGAACAAGGGTCGGATGAGGAGGCCAAAGGGGATGTGCAAGAGGACAGTAGTAAGGAACCAGATGGAGAAGATACTTCACAACAGGAGGCACCAAAGGAAGTCTCCAGTAGTGGTCTTAAGCCAAGTAAAAAGAAATTGAAACCTGGTTTACAGAATAAAGTGACCACAGGGAAAAAAAGTCAAAATAACACTCCTGCAGAAGATGGGAAAGACTTTTCTAAGCAGCCCAATGGTAAAGATGAGAATATGTTGACAGCACCAGAAAATAAAAAAAGTAATCCAAAGAATGACAAAGATACTCCAGGGAAACTTGACTTAAAAGAAAAGAAAAAATTGACAGGAAATGACAAGAAACTTGAGAAGCAGAAGAGAATTACAGAGAGTATTAAGAACAGTTTACCCACCAAACATCCAGAGGCAGAGGAAAGAACAATCTTTGTTGGCAATGTCGGTATTAAAACAAAGCGGAAAATGCTGGCACAATTCTTCACGAAGTATGGGAAAGTAAGTGTTCAAATGTATAATTTCTTTTGATTTTTTCTATGGTAATTGCATTAGATTATGTATTATTCAATTCTGTGAATATGTTTCACTGAGAGTTGTATCATTCTTTTGAAAAGATGGTTTTAATAAAAAACAAATGGACTTTATTAATCCTTTCTGTACTTAGTGGTACATACATACATACATACACCAAAGGCTTTTTCCCCCCTTACAAGGGAGGTAGCCAAAAAACAAAGGCATAAAAACCATTCCCACCCATTCCATCCCTAATACACTCCACTCCCCTCCACCCTCTACCCTCTCTCTTTTTGTGGCACCTCCTGGATGACGGGTACTTAGTGGTACTCGATTTTATTCTTTCTGCCACCAGTGGTACTATATTTCATTCTTTCAGCCACCAGTTAATTTTATTTATTTCTGTACCTCGCATTCAGTAAGGAAGGGAATGATCCTGTCCTCCATATATCTTCAACATTAACCTTGAAGGAACTTCTTTTCACTCCACTCACTTACCTACCTCCTTACTAGTAGAGTCACCCCTTCCCTTCCTCATCTTCTCACTCCTTACACCCTCCCCACTACACTGTCAAACGAAAAATCGCCCTTCCCCTTTCAGTTTCACTTGATACCAACACATCCATCTTCCTTCTCATAAACATTCTACCTGCCTCTTCCCTTTTATTCTCATCTGTACCACATGCACACATTAAAGAGACCACCTTAGGGTTCTGGTTGGAAAACTCCTTCCAGACCCTCTTATACCTTGACTTCTCAGGAATGTACCCATAGGGCTACAGAGAGCAAGATACCTTGTCCCATATTCCATCCCATTCTAAGTATACATTAGTGATCAAAGCTGAAAGTCCTTCTTTGGAGAAAGTATTGTACTTCAAATATTTTTCTCTAATATTTTCTAGGTGGAAACTGTAAGGCTCAGGAATGTGTCTGTTGCTTCACCAAACATGTCAAAGAAGGAAGCTGTTGTCAAGTAAGGATGACTTTATATATATATATATATTTGTACAATGAGACAGAATATTTGTCATTTTTGTATTTGACATGGGAAGGACCTCTCACTGCCTTTTCCCATTTGGTGATGAAGAATGGAATATCACAGAATAATTAATCTAATTTCAATGTGGCCTGATAGTCTTAGCCACTACAACTGTACCAGTTGAGGAGTAGTTTTTATTCAAATCCAAAAGTACATTAATGTAGGAAAGTAATTCCCTATCAATGTGATTACATAAATCATATTATTGAATGAAAGTTACCATAGATTATGGAAAGTGGTAGTTTTGTATGCCATTAGCTCGTAAAGTGCAACAGAATGACGGCATATTTCATTGAATTTGGCATGAAGATGATTTTTCTTGCTGCAGACTTAATACAGTAGGGTACTTTCATGGTTTCAAGACACTTTAAGTGTAGGATTTCTGAACTTAAATCAAAATGGCTTGAATAAAAGACAAGTGTATTGTGTTCCACTATAAGGGGTTTATTCCAGGTGTTCATGTTTTATGTAATTTGCAGAGGAATGTTCCATCCAAAGAGGACTTCACTGAATGCCTATATCCGTTTTAAGGACAAGGAATCTGTTGAAAAGGCATTAGAAGCAAATGGAGTCGAGTTCCAGGAACATCACCTTATTGTCAATAAATCCAAGAAGGATGCACAGAAAAGGCCAGAAAATACCGTTTTTATTGGGAACCTGCCATGGGGTGAGCTGTTTCTAAATTTAGTTATGTTGAGCATCCACAAACTGTCTGTTATGATATAGAAATAAAGAAAAGTGGTGCTACATGATTCTTATATTACTCTTTTGTGATGGTGTATGTGTGTGTGGTGGATGGAGTAAACTTATGGGTCAACCAAGGATGATGTGGATGGATGGGGTGAAAGGGGCTTGAGCAAGTAAGGGAAAAGACAGAAGATAGGGGTGAGTGGAGAATGGCTATGTATAGATGATATTGTGATGCAAGGATGGGAGTGGGCTGGAGAAGAGGTGGAAGTAGGGGATGGTAAATGAAGGTATATCTCCTTGTCTTCTCTTTTTCTGCATGAGCACCCTTGCTGTAGATGTGCTCTGTCTTGCTGCATTGCTTTAGACCCAGGGTAGTGGGTGGGACACAGGAATGACCCGTCATCCACAAGGAGCTAAGATGAGAGGGAGGAAAGGGTGGTGGATGGGAGTGGAATGGATATGAGGGAGTACCTCCCTTTTTGACATGGCTTCATCCATCATAATGAGGAAAAAACCTTGTGAGATTGACAGATATTTCCAGTGCTTTCTATTTTAGATTTATCTTTCATCCCTTTCACTGTCCACAAAATGAATGCTACAAGAAGAGTGGAAAACAGAAGTAGATGAAGACCAACCAAGAATGAGGTAGATAATTGGGGGGAAGAGGACCTGGGATGTAAAAGAAATGTTTGTTAAGTAAAAGAGTTCAAAAGATAGAGGGAGGGAAGGGTGGTGAATGGGAGTGGAATTATGCCTTTTGACTTTGGCTACCTCCCTTGGAAAGAAAAAATAAATAAATAAAGCAATTGATATATGTATGTGTGTAGTTGCTCTGGTCCATAGGGGCACTTCAAAATCAGTCCCATAACTATTGATTGCATGTCACTAAACAGTCTTTTGGAACACAACTCATTTGTAACTCGTGTTTTTGCTGTTCTTCTTAAGTCTTTCCTGTACCACTTTTGGGACACCAACTCTTCTTGTCTTATGCTTCCGTGGTAGGTGGGAATGACAATAGTGCCACTGTATCCCCAGGCATGTCATAAAAAGTGACTAAATGAAATGAAATGAGGAGACTTGGGAATCCCCTATCCATATTTTTCTTTTTCACTAAAACTCAAGGCATGCTTAAACTTGGGAATCCTCTTTACAAACAGGAAAAAGCCATTGAATATATACACATATACATACACAAAACTAATTGTTCTTGATTTCAATTTAACTTACAGAAGCTGAAGAGGAGTCACTGTACAAACATTTCAGTGATTGTGGTGCAATTGAAAGTGTACGAATTATCCGCGATAAAAAGTTGGGCTCAGGAAAAGGATTTGGTTATGTTAATTTCAAGGTCAGTGAATTTGAGTTGACTGTCGTTCTCATTGTGATCACTTATGATCATTGCCTTGTAATTTGTTCCTTCACTCAGTAGCATAACTATAAGACTTTCTGGTTAATTTTTTATCATTTCATTCACCTTGAGGGATGGACTTAGACTGAAAGGGGTCTTGATGTATCAAGACCATGAAAATATAGGAACCATTCCTCAACTGATTAGAATCATTTGCCATTTCTTTAAACAGAATCTTTAAAATGTGCCACTGAGGAAAAACAACAACAGTTTATTGGCTTTGACTTTTCATATGTACATGTGATAACTTGTTTGAAATTTTTCATAAATCATATTCTTGCAGTCACGTGATGCACAGGAAGTCGCTCTACAGCTCTCTGGGAAAGAGTTTGAGGGTCGTGCCCTAAGGGTCAAGAGAGCTGTAAAGAAGGTGAGTTGTGAATTCCTTGATGATTGAATACAACATTTAGTGGGTTGCAGCTTCTGATTTCACTTGATGTAGTAAAGTTAGAGTGTTTTGGTGATGTAATTAAGATAAGAGGGAAGGTGGAGGGGAGTGGAGTGTATTTAGGGATGGAATGGGTGGGAATGATTTTATGCCTTTTTCTTTTTGGCTACCTCCCTTGTAAGGGGGAAAAAGCCTTGGTATATGTATGTATGTAACATCAGTCTCCCCGTACTTGACACAATACAGGCAGCTGTGATATGATGATAGACTCATGTTGTTGTTGTTGTTGTTGTCGTTCCCTAGACTGTCTGTCCGAGCAGTCCCGTCTCCCCAAGGAAGGCCACAGCCGAAACTGGGTTTTCCCACAAATCCTTTATAGAGTGTATGTTGTGTTGTTTGCGTGCATGATTGTGTATAATGCAGTCTTCCATTATGTGTTGTATGGTATGGGGTGAAGTGTTACATCCTGGGCAGCTGTTCACAACACGGTCGTCCAGCCTCTTCTGGTAGCTTAGAAGTGCTGGGTGGTGACCGCATCGCAGTCTGGCCAAGTGGACTCTGTCCTTACGTGGGAGAGAGGATTCAGAAGGGTGGATATCAGGGGGTCTGGCATGCAGCAGTGTGTTGTCTTTCAGTGTGTTAATGGAGCGGTGAGTGATATGATTATGAATATGTTTCCGGAGGCTGGTATTTGGTGGTTGTGGAGGAAGAGATGAGAGTATCTGTGTGTAATAAAGGTCTATGGGTGTAGTTTTAATGTTTCTTGGTGTGTGTGGGTGTTCTGCTATGTAGTGTAGCGGGTGTGATGTGTTTGTGGTGGCTGCAGCAAGTGTTTGTGTGCCTCTCATGTCGAGGTAGTCCTTGACTTTGAGGACTTTTGTTTCATGGTGTAAATGGTCTGTAGGTGATGTATTTGTGCAGCCTGTAATTGTTTTTAGGGCTTTGTTTTGTATGATTTGACACAAAAGAGATTGCTGCTAGATGTTTCTTTCCAGGAGATCTGTGGGAGGTTTAAGGACCATTGTCAATTACTGTGGGGGTGCAGGTTTCCAGGCAGTTTAACTCAAGGCAGTAGTTGTTATTTGATTGTGCTGGCTGATAACTTTTTATAGAGGTGTCCTCAAATCTCATTATGAGGAACAACTCTTTAGATATGAAAACATAGGCAAATAAAATGAGCAATAATTTTTTATTTCTACAGTAAAACTTCAGATCTAGATCAATT
The DNA here is from genome assembly GCF_046742065.1 of Oratosquilla oratoria. Classification (NCBI taxonomy): domain Eukaryota; kingdom Metazoa; phylum Arthropoda; class Malacostraca; order Stomatopoda; family Squillidae; genus Oratosquilla; species Oratosquilla oratoria. Next base: position 44,240,111 of record NC_134813.1, on the reverse strand, counting down.
GAGGGTGGAACCCTGTCTGGATATCTAAAAATCTAAATCTTACTAAAGTTATAGACATCAGCTTAATTCATCAAATCAGATAAATACTTCGTAAACAGAGCATGTCATACAACACAGCACCATACTCTTATGCATTGGAGGTATAAATATTTTCAAGATTTGTTTCATACATACCAATGGCTTTTCCCCCCTTACAAGGGAGGTAACCAAAAAAAAAAAAAAGCATAAAATCCACTCCCACCCATTCCAACCCCACATACTCCACTCCCATTCACCCCCTCCCTCCCTCTTATCTTGGCTCCTCTTGGATGATGGGTCATCCCTGCATCTTGCCCACTGTGTCCTGGTTCAGAAGCAATGTAGCAAGACACAGCACATCCACAACAAGGCAGGCTCCCTCCCCCTTCTCCATCCCCTCATGCAGAAAAAGAGAAGACAGAGAGAAATCCTTTTGGGCTGCATCAAAATATCCCATCCATGTATAACTTGGACGCCCAAGGTGACATAAAGCATCCCTAGTGAAGTCCATCTTTACCTCAAACCACTCTTTCCATTTCTCATTCAAACACAGGCTTTACTACTCGCGTAAAAAAAATCTTAACTGCTCTTAATGGCTTTCCTCCTATCCCATATATCTGCAGTACCTCCCACAATGTCTTCCTGTCTACCCTGTCATAAGTCTTTTCCAAATCTATGAAGGCCCAAAAAACATCCTTACCTTTTCCTAAATCTTTCTCACATATGTGCCCACTACAAAAATCAGATCTGAACCACACAACCCCTACCTGTCCTAAACCCACATTGTTCCTCACCAGTTACTCCCTCTGTTCCTCTACTAATCCTCTCAACCAAAACCCTCCCAAAAGCCTTCCCAACTACACTCAACAAACAGATCCCTCTGAAACTACTACACTCACACTTGTCCCCTTTTCCCTTGTAAAGTGGAACAATACAGGCACTCCTCCAGTCCTCTGGCACTCTACCCTCTTTTAGATAAACATTAAACAACCTTACTAGCCATTCCACCATCAGTGTACCTCCCTTTTTTAGACATTCCACATGACACCCATCCAACCCAGGTGCCTTACCTGCTCTCATCATTTTAACTGCTTTCATCTCATCTTTCCCTATTTCTCCATTTTTCTCTTTCATCACTGTCATTTTCTTAGCACTTCCCACTGCAGCTACCTTTCTCTCCCTATCCTCCACATTTAGCAACTCCCAAATACTCTGCCCAACTTCCTCTTACTGCTATCTCTTCCATTATCTCTCCATCTGCACCTTTTACCTTTTCTTCTCTATTTGATTCGCCTCCCCTCCCACTCTTAACTTACTTCCAAAACATCTTTTTATTACTTTCAACACCCAAGTACTGAATACAGTATTGTACACGTGTACACTATATATGTATTTTTTCTAATTGAGGTAATTGCACATTTCAAAGAAAACTTGATGCTGTTCTAAGGCTGCACCACCTGATTGACCTAGCACAATAGATTGATTTATGAAGATGCAGATTGTGTGTACAATAATGTGTCATTTTTATGTTGGTATTTATGATACTTTTTCTTTGTGACTAGGTGAAATCAAAGAACGACTTTGGGACAAAACAGAAAGAGAGGGTTCTTCCAGGACAGCACCCAAAGATGAAACTGAACTTCATGAAGAAGACTAAAGGAAAGCAGCTGGAGAAGGAAGAATTTGCGAGGAAACAAAAGAAGATAGATTTCAGTGGTGTAAAGACATCAGAGGAGCCTTTGAAAAAGGTGGGTCTCAAGGAATCAATTTCATAATTATGTCTATAAGTGGTGGAATGTAGATTGAGAAAAGCAAGTAAATGCCTTGGGAGATTAAAAGGTGTAATGTGAAATAGACATTTGGGAATGGATGTGAAGAGGAGATTGAAGGGGATGATTGTGCTGACAGCACTGTATGGGGCAGAAACATAAAACATAAGAGAAGAAGAGACAAAGAGTTTAAATGTGGTTGAGATGAAATGTCTGAGAAGTATGGTAAGGTTACTAGGCTGAATAGAGTGAGAAACAAGGAAGTGAGGAGGAGAGTTGGGGTGGGAAAGGAATTGGGAGATAGGATTGATGAAAGAGTATTGGGATGGTTTGGACACATGGAAAGAATGAGTGAAGAAAAATTAGTAAAAGAAGTGTGGAAGGCAGAGGTGGATGGAGTAAACATGAGGGGACAACCAAGGATGAGATGGATGGATTAAAAGGGGTGTCAGGAAAGAGGGGAAAGTCTATTGAAGAAGGAAGGGAGAAGACAAAAGATAGGGATGAATGGAGAATGGTTGTGTATGGATGATGCTGTGATGCATGGAAGGGAGTGGGTGGGGGATGGGGGAGGGGTCAGGTTAGGGAGTGGGTGTGAATGATATTTTGATGCAGCCCAAAGGGATTTCTCCCCATCTCTTTTTCTATACAGGGGGACAGAGATTAGGGGGTCGCCAATTAAATGAGACAGCCTTGCAGTGGATGTGCTGCATCTTGCTACATTGCTTCTGACCCAGGGGAGTGGGCGAGATACAGGGATGACCCATCATCCATGAGGAACCAAGAAAAGAGGGAGGGAGGGGTGGTGAATGGGAGTAGAGTATGTGGGGATGAAATGGGTGGGAGTGGATTTATGCCTTTAACTTTGACTACCCCCCTTGTAATGGGGAAAAGCCTCTTAGTATATGTATGTATGTATGTCTGTAGGGACAGATAGCAATTGAAGATGCTTGTTGAAGATGTTACTGCTTATCAAGAGGGAGAGGTGTGTTCATCTCACATGAACATTCTCCCCTTTGCTGTGAATGAAATACCTCCCCTTATTGTCTATTTTCTTGTTTCCATCTCTTTTAATGTTCCAGTACAATCCTTTTAACAGTGCTTTTGTCTCCCACAGGGCAAAAGAATGAAGTTCAGCAAGGATGATAAGAGAAAGGCATTTATTGCACAGAAGTTGACTGGGGATGGATCATCTACTGGTTTTGGAGGACCAAAGAGCAAACGTTTTCCAAAATCTGCATCTTCAAAGCCCATAAAAAATGATGAATAATTTTATTTTATTTTATTTATTTTTTATTCTTTTTTTTTTTTTTATGATGATGAACTAAAAGGTTCTTAACTTGAAAATAAACTAAGAAAATTGTGTTTTGTGTCTCAGTTTTACATTTATTTACAAATTATTACAAAGGCGGAGCATGCCGACAGGAGGCCTTTGGTCCATAACTAGGACAGATGGGAAAAAAAAAAAAAAAAAAAAAAAAAATCACAACTCCAACTTCCACCCAGGATCAAAGCTCACTCTCACAATACTTCAAAGTCCTTTCATCCTATACTCTTGTCATTTATTCTGATTTTTCCTGATAAGGAAAGCAGCACCGTAATGCACAGAAACAAGCCCGACCCTTCACACATTACCTTGAATATGTGAAACCTAATGATGTATACCAGCTTGTGATGGTCATGCAACATGGATGGTAAAGAGGACCATGCCCCTTGCTGCCCATTTTCAAAACCCATAACCTCCTCACTTCCAAATGGAGGTGCAATGTCATGAGACTGACATCTGTTCCCCAGACCAAGCCCAAATTCTATCAACTTAAATTTAATTTCTTCCACATCTTTTTTCACTCATTCTTTCCCTGTGTCCAAACCATCCCAACACTCTTTCATCACCCTTATCTTCCAACACCCTTTCTACCCCCATTCTCCTCACATCCTCATTTCTCACTCTAGTAACCCCTACCATACTTCTCAGGCATTTCATCTCAAACACATTTACTTCTCTTTTCCTTGTACCTCTCATACGATTCTCTCATTCTATTAAGCAACCAATCTGTGAATCCTCATTTCTTCTCTTCTACAACCTTCTTTGCTTCTCCCTCTCCTCTACACTCTTCTCACTACCAGGCCCATATGCACTTACAAAAACCACATCTCCCTTGAAGAAACCTCCCTCCACTCCACCACATGTTTAACTATCTCTTCACTTACTAGTATAGCCACCCCTTCTCTCCCTCATCCTCTCTTCACTTCCCTTTCAACTACACTCCCAAACTCACACTCTCCCCTCCCTTTCAACTTGGTTTCACTCAATGCTAACACATCCATCTTTCTACTCATAAACATACTACATATCTCTTCCCTTTTACTTGCATCTGTACCACATCCACTAACATTAAAAGACTCAAACCTTAGAGTTCTGGTTGGAAAACTCCCAGACCCTCTTATGCCTTTGCTTTTTTAATGTCCCATTTGGGGGTAGAGATTAGGATGCCTAGTCCTATCCCCAACCCATTTTTGTTGCTTTTTATGACTCAGTGGTAACACTCAGTGACACTATTCTCTCACCCCTACCACAAGGTCTGGCAAAAAAGTAATGTATATTCAGAAAAGTGGTACAGGTATTAAGGGGATCGTCCATTAGAAAATCGAACTTTTTTAGTTTGGGGTAAAAGTGGCTGAGATTTTTTCCTAGTAACTGTCTTGTCCCAGAGAAGATACCACCGAGTTTTCAAGTCATTTATGCTTATACTTTTTGTTATTGTGATTTTTTTTTTTTTTTTTTTTTTTTTTTTTTTTTGAGGGGAAATTTTTGAAAATTTTGAAATTGATTCAGAGGATAGACCTTTGACTGGATATTGATTATTTTTTGTCTCTATAATGGGCTAAGATAGATGAAGAAACAGGCAGAATTATGATGTTCTGATCAGTCTGTTATGAGAAAAAAAAATCCAAAGTAAGTTGATGAAAAAAAAAAAAAAACAATGTATATATGAAAAAATCCTACTAGTCCTTGACAGGACATAAATCTGCCTCCAAATGTTCTCTCAATTATGCTGAATCCGAAAAGGATTTGCAGTTAAAAATCAGTGAAGACATTTTGGATTTTAATCAAGTTTAATGTGCAAAATTCAAGTTTTTCTGGAATGAGTGTCAAAGTTTTTTTGTTCATGGTTACTGGTCCCCTTTCATCATTTAGGATGTTATGGTGTTGAAAGGGTATCATAGGCACAACCCTACTTTCTGTCGCTAGCTTTTGATTAATTACAGGTTTATATGATGAATCCAGTTAGTATCCACCAGGGTTATATTGCACTTTTCCTTTTCTTGGCGCGATGCATCTTTGACAACAGACAATCTTTATCTGCCATCCTAAGCTGTTTTATGGCATCACTGGTTGTTGTCCCTCTTGCTGATGGCATATATGCAAGTTCATAACCAAAGATGTGGTTCAGAACTGCAACTTGAGCACAGAATTGAACTCTAGCTGCTGATGCAAACTTCCTCTTTGAACTCAAAGCCCAGATCTTTGCATGGAAGCTTTCATTTTGGTTTTGTGTCCTTCCCTTGAGGCATTTCTCTAAAAGCTCTGTAGAGGTGAGGTCTTGATATATTGCCAGGATGGATTTCCGCTTCTCAGTGGGAATCTTCGCCAGGAACGGCTTCTTGACTCTGTGAGACTCGGGTTCCTCTTGCCTGGCTAGTGCTCTCTGGAAAAAAACACCACAAGTCTTCTCCCTTAGGACAGTAAGAATGCAATGGCTTCTCATCTGTGCTGACAGAATGCAGGTAGGAGGCCATGATAGCTTACGCATTGTCTGAACGTCAGTATTCACACAATCACTTATTGCCTTCCCATAATTCTGTGTCAACTGTCACAGCATCTGTCAACATATTAGCTCATATGCTATTATTTATCATACAAAAGCATAAATATTGTGCAAAATACACAGCTTCTTTTGTTAGCAAATATATTTAACAACAGAAAACGTAATATGCAGTACGCGGCGCACATGACCCAGCCACAGTAGTGTGGGGGAGTACTGTATTATATTCTTTTTAGATAGTAAAAATCAAGATACAGCTTCCATACTCAGCCACGAGATAGCTTATGAGCAACACTTTTAGAGGAAATATTTTCAGATTTTTTTTTTTTTTTTTTTCGTGATTTTCTGATGGACGATCCCCTTAAGAGAGAGGGCATAATGGAGGGACGGTCACAGTATAGTAAAGTATCATCATTTCTCTATAAATATTTTCTCTATCACAAACAAAATGTCTGGCTCTGGTCCATAGGGGAGCCCCATATCAGTTGCATGCTAATGAGCAGATTTTAACCTCACAATAGCATGCAGCCAATACACTAGACAGGGTATTAAGAATACATACACATATGTACCAAGGCTTTCTCCCCCTTACAAGGGAGGTAGCCAAAAAGAAAAAGGCATAAAATTATTCCCACCCATTCCATCCCTAAATACACTCCACTCCCCTCCACCCTCCCTCCCATCTTACTACCTCATGGATGATGGGTCATCCCTGCACCTTGTCCACTGCCCTGGGTCAGAGGCAGTGTCGCAAGTCACAGCACATCCACAGCAAGGCCGCTTCATTAAATCGGTGACCCCCACTCTCCGTCCCCCCATGCAAAAAGGAGAAGACGGGGAGAAAACCCTTCGGGCTGTGTCAAATTTTGCTCACACATACTACCTCAACCCCCATCCCCCTGCCCATTCCACCTCATGCATCACATCATCATCCACACACAACCATTCTCCATTCACCCCTATCTTCTGTCCTCTCCCTTCCTTCCTCAACAGACATTCCCCTCTTCCCCAAAGCCCCCTTCACCCCTCCACATCTGCCCTCCATACCTCTTTTACTAGTCTTTCTTCACTCATTCTTTCCATGTGTCAAAACCATCCTAATACTCTTTCATCAACTCTATCTCCCAACTCCCTTTCCACCCCTGTCCTCTTCCTCACCTCCTCATTTCTCACTCTATCTAGCCTAGTAACCCCCATCATACTTCTCAGACACCTCATCTCAAACACATTCAAACTCCTTCTCTCTTCGTCTTTTATGTTCCATGTTTCTGCTCCATACAGTGCTGTTGGCACAATCACTCCTAAATATACAGGTAAACGTCGACTTACGATGGCCGCGACTTACGATTGTTCGACTTTACGATGACGACGACGACGATATATATTTAATCCCTTCCATACGGTGCCGCACACGTAGGCGTCATGAGGAGCAAGTGGATTCGCGACGCTGCCATATCGGCGTCTTGATTGTATTTATTGTAGTCGCCCCTGTGTTTTTACATTCTCTCAAATGTGCCCTGAATCCCATTCTCTGTGGTTTTCAAAATTCGCGGGTGAAAGAGAGAACGATCGATATAAGCGGTGACTATATTTTATGATGCTAGTATTATTACGACACGTCGTATGGCTGGCATTGGCTGCTGCCCGCGAGATTTAAGTTCCGTACTGAAAATACATATTATGGTGTTTGAATATGGTAAAAAGGATAAAAATAATTAAATAAACTACTGTACATGTTTAATAGGCTATATTCAGTATCTCTGGTGGTTAATATACAGGTAGGCTAGGTACAGTGACCACGGAACAGAGTGATACACAAATTGGGGATCGACTTACGATGGAATCGTCTTACGATGGCTCTATTGAAACCTAATGCCATCGTAAGTCGACGTTTACCTGTAGTCTCTTCTTAGCATCCATTCCCAAATGTCTATTCCTCATTACACTTTTTAATCCACCATGGCATTTACTCGCTTCTCTCAATCTACATTCTACCTCCACCTCCACTCCACCTTTTCCTGCCACATTTGCACCCAAGTATCTAAACCTATCCACTTCCTCCAGTCGCTCTCCCTTAATGCTCACTTCCAGTCTGCTGCCACTTTCACCCCTTGTACATCTCATAACCTTACTTTTACCCACATTTATCTTCAGCTTTCTTCTATCACACACTCTCCCAAACTCTGTCACCAACTTCCTCAATCCCTCCTCCGATCCTGCCAGAAGCGCAGTGTCGTCCGCAAACAACAGCTGGCTCACCTCTCACTTTTCTCCATTTTCTTTTACCATCTCCAATCCCTGACCCACGACCCTTGCATTTACCTCTCGCACCACCCCATCCATGTACAAGTTGAACAGCCAGGGCGACATAACGCATCCTTGATGAAGTCCCACCTTTACCTCGAACCACTCACTCTCTCCATTTCTAATCCTGACACATGCTCTACTACTCTCATAAAAATACTTGACAGCTCCTAGAAGCTTTCCTCCTATCCCATATACTGTATCTGCAAAACCTCCCATAGTGCCTTCCTGTCTACCCTGTCGTAAGCCTTTTCCAGATCCATCAAAGCCCAAAAAACATCCTTCCCCTTTCCTATAGCTTTCTCACATATCTGTCTTACCACAATAATCTGATCTACACAACCTCTACCCGTCCTAAATCCGCACTGTTCCTCACCAATTACTCCCTCTGTTCCTCTCCTAATCCTCTCAATCAAGATCCTCCCATAAGCCTTCCCAACTACACTTAACAAGCTAATCACTCTGAAACTACCACACTCACACTTGTCCCCTTTTCTCTTGTAAAGTGGAACTATACAGGCACTCCTCCAGTCCTCCGGCACTCTACCCTCTCTCCAGCAAACATTAAATAACCTCACCAGCCAGTCCACCATCACTGTACCTCATTTCTTTAGACATTCTGCATGGCATCCATCCAGACCAGGTGTCTTACCTGCTTTCATCATCTTAACAACTTCATCCTTCCTCATTTCTCCTCCATTTTCCTCACGGTCATTTTCTTAGCATTTCCCACTGCAACTATCTTTCCCTCCTTGTCCTCTTTCACATTAAGCAACTTCCTAAAATATTCTGCCCATCTTCCCCTTACTGCCTTCTCTTCCATAATCAACTCTCCATCTGCACCTTTTACCTTTTCTTCTCTACTTGATTCGCCTCCTCTTCCTCTCTTAATTTCTTTCCAAAACATCTTCTTATTACTTTCAAAATTTTCTGTCATACTCTTACCCCATTTCATATCTGCTCTCCTCTTTGCCTCCTTTACCTTTTGCTTTACTTCTCTTTTCTTTTCTTTGTACCTCTCATATGACTCCCTCGTCCTATTTTGTAACCAATCTGTGAAAGCTCGCTTCTTCTCTTCTACAACCTTCTTTGTTTCCTCATCCCACCATTCACTACCCTTCCTTCTGTTTCCTCCTGTCCTTCTTGTTCCACACACCATCCTTGCACACTTTTTGACTCCCTCCTTAAACCATCCCCATTCCTCCTCCACTCCTAGCTCTACTCTATCCTTCACTCCCTCCCACTCCTCTCTCAGCTTCTTCTTGTACTCCTTCTCCTTTTCCTTTAAAGAGTTCACTCTAAGCACCTCCCTACCTTTTGTCCTTTTCCTCTTTCTCCACCTATCCTCCACTCCTCTCTACCTTCCACCAAAAAATGATCTGATATTCCCCCACCCTCTCCCCTTAGCACAGTATTGAGAATAATGAAGATAAATTTAATATTTGGATGGAAGATATGGGCATTTGTGAGTGCACACAGCCATGGTAAATAAGAAAGTGTTTGGGATTTAATTAAATCAAAGAGAAGAGTTTTGGGAGAAGCATAAATGCAGTTGGGGGTGAATGCTCGAGTAGGATGGAAAAATAGGGAGGTATGAGGCTACAGAAAGGCATAATAGCAGAGTGGAGATCTGCACTGAAAGGAAAATGATAGTGAACACAGTGTATGAGAAGAAAGCTAAAAATTAGTATATATAGCCCAGGATGCTTGGTAGGAGGGTAGTTCAGATATTAATGGACTATATAAAAGGAGGATTGGAAAAGTTCTGGAGATAAAGTGTTCAGGGGAGAGGTCATTGTCTTCTCAGGTACACTGGGATCTGGCAATTCAACAGGGTTAGGGCAGTTTTTGAGGCATCAAAATGCAAATCACCTCCATCTTAGCAGATACACTAAGAAATTTGTGCAGTTTGAATGTTGAATTTGTAAGTTTAGATGTTGAATTAAGGTTTAGGGGTAGGAATTTATTGGGGCCAAATATGTGAGTTGTTGAAACATGGGTTGTTGAATTGCATGACCCCAGTGTATGGTGTGAGGGAAAGTGAGAGTGGAAGTTAAGTGGGGAAGAAAGAATAAGGCAGTACAGAGAAGATCGGTAGAGTGTTTCAGGGAGTTCTTGAAAGTAGGGGAAGATAGGCTTTGATTGTGGCAATGGGAGATGACGGGAAAATGTGATGGGAGAGGAGAGTGATAGGGCTATAGGTAAAATGAGGAGATACAAAGAGCATTGAAAGAGATGAAAGTTAGTAAGGCACTTGGGCTAGGTGGTTGTCATGTGGAATGTGTAACGAATGAAGAGAGGAGTAATTATAATGGAATAGCTGATGAGATTGTTTAAAGTGTGCATAAGGGAAGGAACTGAACCAGTATACTGGAGGAGTGTTTGTATAGTTTCTTTATACAAGAGAAAAGGCACGCAAATATTAATGTAGTAATTTTTGGAGGTTCAGTTTGTTAAGTGTAGTCAGGTTTTATGGATGGATGTTAATGGAGAGAAATAGGAAAGTGAGAAAGTAATTAAAGAAGAGCAATGGGGGTTTGGGAAAGAGGGTGCATAGATATTTTTTCAGTAATATTTGCAAAAAATATGGCAGGGTATGGAAATCTTTTGTGCTTTCATGTATTTAGAGGAAGCATATGAAGGTATTGTGGTGTGTGTGACAGATGTAGGACAGTCTACTCAGAGTGGTAATTATTTTCACATGAGGAGAGAGCTTGTGTGGGGGTTATGTAATGACACCATGGTTGTTCACCATGTGTAAGCATGGGGTAGTGAGAGTTAAATGTGAGGGTCCTAAGCAGGGTTTTGGGGGTGGATGGAAGATGAACCAGCTATTGTTTCCAGATGACTGTACTTTTGGCAGTCAGAGGATAGACTGAAGTAGTTGGTGCTGGAAATCACAGCACTCACAATCAGGACTCAAACCTAGGACCAGATGGACCCAACTTCACCCCCTTGCCCACTATGCCATGGAGGTTGGGAGGGTGTGTAAGAGGAGAAAGCTGAAAGGTGATGTGAGCAAAAATTAAAGTTAATGTGGGCAAAAAACATGTTGATGAGATTACAAGGAGTGATGATAGTGGTAGGGTAGAGGTGAGTTGGTGAGAGGCTGAGAAAAACAGAGTTTTTAGTATTTGGGGTTCACTTGAGGCAGAGAATGGAAGTGAAAATGAATTATAGAACAAGGAATTAACCAAATAAATGTCTTGGGGGAAATAAAAAGTGTTATTAGAAATGGGCATTTGGGGATGAACACAAAGAGTGTATGAAGTAATGGTAATGCCCCTGGTGCTGTATAAAGATAAGTAGAATTTGAAAGCAGAAAGTAAGTGTTTAAATATGTTTAAGGAGTATGGTAGAAGCTATGAAAATTATGAATATGGAGTTGAGGAAGAGAACAGGGATGGGAACAGAGTTGTTAAACAGGGAAGATCAAAGAGTTCTGAGAAAGTTCAGGCATATAGAAAGAATGAGTGAGGAAACACCAGAAAAAGAATGTGGAAAGCAGAGGTGGATGACAATGCAAGGAAGAGAAATTGCAAAAGATATGAGTGGCTGTAAGTGAATGAGGAAATGACATGGCTTGATTTTTTTTCCCTATGTAAATTTCTTGAGTGGATGAGGGGGGAAGTTGCCATAAAATGAAGCATCTTATTTGTTCAGTATTTTAAAGGTGGTTTTAAATTACCCTGTGAGTTCTATAGTTATCTTTATGGGAAGAGATTTAAGGGGAGACCAGGATTTGTTTCCTATTTTGTATATGGCTAGAATAAGGGTAAGAATATATATTCAAGTTCAGGGCTTCTAATCTCTCATTATACAACTTATCTGCAAGGCTGGGGAGCATATTGATATTCATTCTTTGTATTCTATCAATTCTGAATATATTTACTTCACTTAAAGAAGGACAAAACTACTGCTGCATATTCTAGTCTAGGGTGGATAAGTGTCCCTGTGATTTTTTTTTTTTTTTTTTTACCCATGTAATGAATAGCTATCTTTGCATTCTACAGCAGTCCCTATGTATTACCCATGATATTACTGATGTGCTGATTAAGTGACTGATTATTCAAAGGATTACAAAGGCAGAGCAGGCTGACAGGAGACCTTTTGGTCCATAACTAGGTCAGATGCAAATATATATATATATATATATATATATATATATATATATATATATATATATATATATATATATATATATATATATATGAAATAATAAATAAAATAAATGCACAGGTATAAATAATAAATAGACAGGGAAATAGTAAATAATAATAGACATATAAATGTGAAATAAGCAAATAATAATAAACAAATAAAATAGATAAATTATAACAAAACAAATAAACAAATAATATGAAATAAATTACAGTCATTACAGCATCTTGCTTAGGTGTTTATCAAAATGATTCTTAAAGCTTTGAACTGAACTACATTGCGCAGCCTCTGCAGGAAGTTTATTTCATTCATTAACTACACGGTTGGCGAAGTTGTTTCTACCAACTTCCAAATTATATATATTTCTGAACACCCATGTAAACATTTCTCCTTTATATCTCACTTCCCATTGAACAATGTAATGACCTAAGTTGTTTCCCATTTCCAATACATTATATTTTCTGATACTTAAATTTTCTCTTTCGGATGCAGTCATGATATCCAAATACATATTTTTGTAACAATCTAATCTTCCTCATTATCTCTGCGTCGTTTCTAGACTTGTTAGCCTAGATAAGGAACTTTATACTGTGTTTCACTGAATTACGTTGATATTATTTTCTATTTGTTCGTGTATGCATTTCGCCAACACTGTTACTCGAGTGAGAACTATTTCCTTCCTTCTGAAGTAGATTTCTGTCAGACTGAAGTCTTCAACGTCTAAGTTAATGCATATAATATAGTCCTTTGGTGGATGTTGTTCGTGTACTTATACTTCTTCACAAATAACTGTCCTTATTTTGCAGTTTCTAGGCGTGATTTATAATTTCAATTTCTAGGTTTATAATTTCAATTTCTCCCCCAACGATGTGAAGATAACTTTGGTGTTTGAGTCAACCCTATGTATACAATAATTACACCAATTGAAAATATATCTACATTTATTTTCAGCTCTGAAGAATCGGGAAAATCAAGGGAACTGTAAAATTACTAAGTAAACTGACTCGAGTCACATCCCACATGCCCAAATAGGCCATCTTATAATCACAGAAATATATACATGGAGGATAATGAAGCCATAGTCAACGTTAGCGAGTGTAATGCTTATGTTGCCGATGCATCAATGGAAACATGGTGGAGGCGTATTGATTCACACAAGCCAATAAAATTTCCCATGATTTCCTCTGGGCAATCCCCCATACAGTCACCCTTCTTATCCCTAACAGCTATGGGCAGGATCGGTGATTTGTTCTGGCTTTGAGTTCCGTGAGTTGCCCCATCGTCTGCTCCACCGAGGGTCGTTTTATGTGCACCATTGATCGTGCATTGTACACGGAGACCAGTGGTGTGATATAATCGCACATTTCTAAGGTTGCACCTTAAAAAAGGACACGCATATAGGAACGTTTCAAAGATTCTATCATGTTTTTTTTTTGTAATATTACTGTATATAGTTTTTAATATATCTCGCAACTAGGTACTACAAGACCAACAAGAAGTATTGATTAGGAACATAAGTGGTGGAATATTTTCTAGGTTATTTGCGTGAATACTAAACGTGAGATTGTGAATATCATGAACCATAATTCATCGTAATAATGGAAGTCTTAGTTTGTAGAATTTTCTCAAAGTTCAATATGATTATTCAAGAATAGTAAATACTTCGCAATTTATCGAACGCTATGACGTGCGCCTACATAGAAATATATAATTAGAGTTGTATGGGACACTAAAGCGCAAGAAGTTACATGTCTTTCTACCTTCAGCTATTAATGCCTGTTAATACATTTTTAACCCGTATACATCTTGTATAACATTTACCTAGCCTTTGTCGTCGACAGTGTGAGAAAATTCGTGTAGGAATGTTGTATCGAACTTGCGAAAGCAAAACAAATTTAGTCACCCAAGTTCTCGAGGAGGTAGTGACTGCAAGTGTGAGGTATACCATTATTGAAAGTTTAACAAAATTTCCTGAAATATGTTGTTCGTAATATTATGTTTGAAGTACATCATATAACTAAGAATCATTACTTAAAGATATTTATATGGTTTATATACTTGTAAAAACGAGTTTTCGCCTTTTACTGCCACTTGAATGAATAAATCTGGTATGAGTCACCTAAAAAGTATGAGGGTTTTCCTTAACTTCGCAAAGTAAAAAGTCAACATGTATGTAACATTGGACTTCTCTGGTGTGTTTTTTATTCATAGGTTATTTTATATGTACTGTAAATCATTATTTAAAGCTTGAACATTCCAAGTAATGGGAGTGGCAGGTCAGTCACCTTCAGTGATAAATGTAACAGTGACACCCTCTTTTGAGAATTATTGGCCTTTGAGTTATGTTCAGGTTATATAGAAAAGAGAGGTAAGTCCTCATTCACTGCTCTTGATATTTCCCTATTATATGCCATTCCAAATAAATTGTGGACACCTCCTGTCTTTAGAATAGATCAACAAAAATTGAAGAATACTCTAGGGAGGAAAGGTCATTTGACAGTTATATATTTATAACGATGTAGTGATTGTGTTCAAAGTTGTAAGTGATTGTTTTATGTTGGATTATTACTTATAGGTATGTGTTTTTGCAAAGATGTTATATGCCCTCCATATAATTTTTTATGAACAATTTGATTGACATTTTGGTATAATTTTCCTAGCATGTTTGCAAGGGTCTTTTTTCGATCTTTTTTGGTTTTGAGAATTAATAGATGTGAATTTTATTAATAACAAAAAATCATCATAAATGAGGAATTATAAAATCAATGTTTATGGCAAAATATGAGCAATTTGATATGAAAGTTGTAGTTGTGCCTGAGAAATGACAGAATAGAGTGTATAGGTCTTGCTTGCCAAAATATCAAAAAGAACTTACAAAGAATATAAAAGACACAGTGATGCGTGGCTTTGAGTTTCACTTTTTTTTTTTTTGTATTAGTAATCTTTGGCAGTTGCATGCCATATACTGTATGCAGGAATGTAGAATTGTACCCAGTGCCGTAATAAAGAACAGGAAAAGCATTCTAATTAGTGGGTGATATGGGGTTGGTATTATTTTACTTTTCTGCATGCAAGAATTTTCCCCCTTTATTGCTCTTATGTATTTCTTCTAGAAAAGTATTTTGAGTATAAGATTACTGCAGAAAATAATAATTGGCCCAATGTCATGTCAAAGTATGAAATGCTTAACGAAGTCCATACCAGTAGTGAAGTTGTCAGAAGGATGGCATAGGGCCAGCTGAAGGTTACTGGAATGGAGGGCAAGTAGTTCTCGCTAGATCATGATCTCCTGTCTCCAAAAGGAAACTTGTTAGAAATATGATAACCTTAGGAATGTATAGTATACCTGAACACGCAGTTTCATTAGTTTGTGCCTTGCTGTAGGGAAGTTGAGATTTACAGTGGGATCTGTATAGGGCATGGTTTGGTGGTCAGATAAGGTTAACTAGTAGATATAGCTGTCACTAAAACACAGACTGGAACAAAATGAAGTGAAATGAAAAATTGACAAACCAAATTGGTTGTTAAAACAAATCTACATTTGTATATTTCCATTTTTATTTCATTCATTTCTTTATGTAATGAAATAAAATTCAAGAGTTGGTAAACCTTGTGGCAACATACCATAAAAGGGATTTCATATGAAAGGCAGAATGGAGGCAGTCAAAGGGTCTCAGCATAGAGGGCAAGGAGGTTACACTTAGTAAGATAAGTAAGAACCACGCTAGCATGCTTACATTCAGGACATCGTCCAGTGCTAAGACAACATCAGCACAGAATCAAACTGTCCTAGATGCAATCATCATACAGAGGACACTGAGTGCTTCATCCTACACTGTTCTACTGTAACCATCCCTGGACAATATTACAATGTTTCTTGTAGTGACCTATGGGCCTGTCGTTATTACTGCAAGAAAGACCTGGGCCAATGGATTGATTGATGGATTGAATAATTGACAGAGATACTGGTAACAATAGGTTGTTTGTTAATTTTGGTGTTTAAAACAATACTGTATATTGTTGGAGTCAGGTAAGTGAGATATTAGAAGTAAATATACTTTTTCCAAGTGTTCTGTGGAAATTATAGATGTGGATTGTAGATGTAAGGTTAGCTATTTATTGAATTATGAAAGGCATGGAAGTCCTTGAGAGAGAAGATTTATGAAATTGGGATAGAAGAAAAACAAGGGGACATGAAAAGAGACTCAAAACGGACAGTTGTAGAAGAGATCTAAATAAACAGATTTCCACACAAAAAGGTGGATGTCTGGAACAAATTGGACGAAACAATTGTGTGCAAATACCATACATGAATTTAAGAACAAACTTGATGTTGCGAGATACAAAGATGGGACACGGCGTGCATAGTTCTCCTTCCTGTAGAATACGACTAAGTAAAAATATATACATATTTTTTATGGGTTTTATTGTCTGCTTATGAGACCATAGATTTTTTTGTTATAAGGAAAACTCAGCAATAATGAGTGAAGATGTATTTTTGGATGCCTATTATAGATTAATTTTGAAACAACTAGTTGTAAGTTTTTCTTTAAGCCGTAGATGATTGAAATTTATATGATTATTCTTAAATCTTTAAGGGTCTGTCGCAATATAGAGAATGAAATGCACAACAGTAATTGTTTTGTGATCAGTGTGTATTTTCATATTTATGTGCTGTAAGGATATAGGTGTTTGAGACTGATGTTAGATTATTTTTTTGGTTGTGGGATTGATGGATGGGATTTAGGGGTCTTGCATAGTTTTATGTAGATGTGTAGATACTTGGAATAGCTTAGATGGTTATATAACCCAAGCGGGAACATTACATTGAATTAAATTCTAAATATGATAATTGGAAATCAAAGGTAGACCAAGATGGAACTGTACACGAATTTGAGGCTAGGTATGATAAATTGGAAACGGTCCAACAAGCACTACTCTTTTCCTGTATACTACAATTTGGTAAATACAGAAATGCACATATATTATTTTCCTGTACTGCTCAGTGGGGATGATTTTGGTTGCCATTTGTAAATGTAAATTTTGATGATTTTAGTATGTTGAGATATTCTTAATGCTTTGTTTTGTGTAGTTAGTTTTCTTGATTATAGGCATGGACAGATTTTTGTTTTGTTTTTCTTTTATCTATTTGTATATTGTGATTAGTATTTGTTTATCCTGACCAAAACCTGTACTTGCTCTAGTTAAATTTTACTGTTAGGTTCTTGATGTGTGGATTGAAGGACATGTATATCAGAAGTTAGTCTTAGGAATTAAGACTCTTGACCAATGAACTTCCTCGCTTGACTTCTTGTAGAAGGAAAATAAGAAATGGAGTATCCCTAATCCCCTCACATTGTCCCTTTAATGACACATATTAGAACATGATGGCAAAAAAATTCCCCGCCACCACATAGGGATCAGGTAGAGGTGGAGTAATAGAAGCGATAAAGGACAGGTTCAGGGGAAGAGCATAAAGGAAGGACAACTGTAATACAGAAGTATCATCATTCCTTTATGAATAGAGATTTAATGTGAACATAGACAAGTGATTTGTGGCTGTGGTCCATAGTTGTGCCACAAAACAGTACCTAAAGTGTTATCTGTTTGTTCATAGTCAATGCCCCAAAAGAGAGCAGATGTAAAGTGGATAGGAATTTGACAGATAATTTTTGTAAAGAATAAGATGTTTTGGGAGGAAATAAAACGAGTAAGGAAGGGTGAGTCAGGTAGAGAGGAAAAGATAAAGAGTGCAGATGGATAGGTTTTAATGGAAGTAAAGGGAGTAGGGAGAAGATGGATAGAGTCTTTCAGGGATTTGTTAAATATGGAAGAGGTTAGGAAGGAAGGTCCAGCTTGCCAGAAGATGCACTGTTCATTTGTGGTGGCAAACGGAGGACACCCTCCCTCCCCTAGGATGGATCCAAACTTTTTTCTTCGTTTTATTCTTCTTCTATCTTTTCTTCTAATGTTAGGTTTCTGATGTGTGGGCTGAAGAATGTGTATTCTTTGTCACTAGCAGAAAGTTGTAGGAAATGGAGAGCAGTTGCCAATTGTTAGCTTTCCATGTGTAAGAGTGTAAGAAATACAGCTGATGTTGATAGAAATATTGGGCTCAGTACAGAGACTGAGTGTCAGCCCCTCAAGGCTGCACCTTCTAATGGAGGTGAGGGGTTGATAGGTTTTGAAAATAAGTAGCTTCACTGTCCATCTTGCAGGATTTACTACTGGCTGCTTCTTTGACATACGGCTGTCTTAAGTGAACAATATTACTGATAATTTCTTGTGGGGGAGGCCTTTGTTCAATTTTTTGTAAGCCATTATTCTAGTTTGTCTTTTTAAGTTTGGGTGTTCTGAGCTGATGTTTTGTAATTGCTGTACTGGGATATTATCAGGTCATGTGTATGGCTAAGGCTTTGGTGTTATGTATATATATAAAGAACTAGGTATAAAGGACTCATAGAATCATAGTGCAGCCACAGCATAGTATCCAACAATTAGGAAAACAAAGATAACCCACCAATACTACAAGATGAAACCCTAAATAACAGGCTACACCAAAACAATACTAGTAGAACATCTACACTCTGGAACCAAGGTCTTCAGTATTGAATGGCACATGAAAATGATGGACACAGTTCTTTGCAAGAGCCCTTGAACCAACCTAACTTGTACATCACATCACACAAGCACTGCCCACCAAATATAATGTAAAAACAGTATTTATCCAGTGCACTGTATGGAGCAAAGATTTGGAATTTAAGAGGGGAAGTGTGAATATTTTTGGGATAAAGGATTTGAGAAATATGGTAAGTGATACCAGAATGGATAGAGTGAGAAATATGGAGGTAAGGAAGAGAATGGGGATAAGAAGAGAGGTGTTGGGTGGGGTAGATCAAAGAGTGCTGAGGTAGTGTGGTTGTATGGGAAGAATGAGTGAAGAAAGTGCAGAAAACATAAGTGGGTAGAGGAAACTTAAGAGGAAGAGCAGAATGAAGAGGATGGACAGAGTAAAAAAAGGTCCCTGGATGCACAGGGATTCTCAATGGATCTGGGTAGAAAAAGTGCAAAAGATAGGAATGAATTGAGGAAGAGTGTGAGGATGATGCAGCATGAAACAGTGTTCTCACCTGCCCTGCAAAATATTTTGAGTGGATGAGGAGGGGGGTTTGCCATTTCATGAAGTTGTGGGGGTGAACCAGCTTCAGCTTTTGGGTTTATCTGTGGAGGTGCTCTGTCTTTCTGCATTGCTAATGACCCGAGCAGTGTGGTGGGGGACATGATGATCTTTCATCCATGAGGTGCTGAGATGGAGTGGCCATTAAATGTACATATTCATATCAAAACCCCTTTCCCTTTTATAATAGTGGCATTTCACTACATGGATGAGAATATGATGAAGAAAGTCAATGAAAGCTTGATATGGCCCAGACCAGAATACACAGTAGTGATGTAATCACCATATGTATCTGTATATATTTATAGCTTATTTAATTAGTTATGTTTTTATTTTTTTCAGTTCATAGAAGGTGTCAGTCATGGCAGCAGAAGATGCACTTTGCAGCCTTAAGCGGCTTTTGATCACTGGATCAAACTCCAAGTTGTACTCTGGAGGTAGGTGTATGTTTCATTGATCTAAGGACTGAGATAAAAACGTGTCATTGGGTAACATACCCTATATGGGGTATTCACTGGACAAGTTTTATGCACACAATATTTAAGAAAAAAATTGTGACATGCTTGTAGACTTGTGGACTTGAATCATACAGCAACCTTTTATGATTGGAAACTAATCTTCAGCCAGATGCAACCATCACACTGAGGACACTACTGGTACACTACAATATACTACTACTACATGTGAATAAATAGTTTTCCATGTAGATGCATAAATATTTGGAATTTAAGGTGATATAGCCCAGGTTGGAACAATACATGAATTCAAATTTAAGTATGATAATTGTAAATTAAGGATATGGAACAAGTTGGAACTATACATGAATTTGAGGCTAGGTATGATAAATTGGGAGAGTAGGAGATGGGACCCAACAAGAGTTACTCCTTTCCTGTATACTACAGTTGGATAAGTACAATGCCCCACACTAACACTCCCTAGACAACAACACAATATATCTTCCCTGAGAGACCTGTGGACCTGCCCAGAGGTTGTTGCTGGTTACCTGAAGGGCGTGGGTCTTCTGCAAGAGAGACCAGGGGCAACAGAATGATTGATCTTCACTCAAAGAAAAATACTGATCACTTTTATTTTCTACTGACACCCCTCTTGCCCACCTGAAATTTCTCTAATACCACCTCTTCAGTGTAATTTTGTTCTCAAGGATAGTGATGATGATATGGTTTAACATCAGGAACCCCCCCCCCCTTATTGGGAGGCTATAATGGTGCCCCTTACAGAGGACTTTGTAGTGTGGACTTTAATGAACTCTGCCCTTGATTCAACTTTGTCATTGGCAGGATTTGAACTGCCATTCCCTTGACCTTTGCCACAAGTAACAACACCCTAACTTGCTCAGCCAGCGAGCTTCAAAAGGATAATAACACTGATTATTATAGACACCATATTAAATTGGTTAGAGTGAGCAAGTGAGGATTGGTTGCAAAATAGAACTAGGAAGTATATGAGAGGTACAGAAAGAGGAGAGACAAAGTATGATAATAGTTTGACAGAAAATGTTGAAAAGAATAAAACAATCATTTTGGAAGTGAAAAGAATGAGAGGGAAGAGGTGAACTTGGTTCAGAGAAAAAGATAAAGGGGGCAGATGGACAGATATTAATGGAAGTGAAGGTGGTAAGGGAAAAATGGGGGAGAATATTGTGGGACTCTGTTGAATGTGGCATGAGACAGTGATGACCCTTCATCCTTGAGGTGCTAAGATGGGAGGAGTAATGAGTGGTTTTTGGATGGGTGTAGGGTAGATGAATGCTTTGGAACCCCCTTCCCCTACTTCATAAAGGGGTAGAAAGGCCCTTTGGCATGTATATGAAAAAAAAAAATTGTGAATATATTTTTTAGTCTCGGCTTTCCACTAGATGCTCTCAGAATATTGTTTATATGTTCCTAAGTTTGTCTTACCATCAATGAGATGTTTGCTGCTACAATTGTTTGAAAGGTATATTGGAGTTTGTTAGTACTGTATTGTGTATAGAAGTGATTTAGACTTGTTTACTTCTTTCTTCAGGCCATGTCATCCACACCATGATAGAATGGTATAATGCCAATGAAAAAAGGAAGTTCATTGACAGATCCTCAGAAAAGGAAACTCCAGAGACAAGGCAGAAGGATGCTCTTCGATCTGTTGACCCCAGCAAGGCACTGCTTGACTTAGCGAATATGGTGCCCATCTTGATCAGTGAAGGAAAAGGGGACTTGGTATTGGAAACATTGAAGGAATATGCAAAGCTGCAGTACTTCGACAAGGAAGCACTGGTAAGTGCTGTAACATCATTAACCTCTTTCTCCAGGCCCAATCCAGAAACCAAGTATCAGCCCCTCAAGGTTGCATGGAGGTGGGGAAAACTGTGCTGGTTTGAGTTTCAGCATGGATATTGGGTCGATTGAAGGTCACTAGCACTATTGTCGGGCTTCCATGTCTGGTTCTGGGAGGCATCCTTGGGCAGGTCTGGCACATTTAAACAAGCTCTTCATGACAAACTACCAAAATTAAAGTGTAACCACTATGAAAGTTAAAGGAGTCTAATTTTACTGGAATATGTTTCTAGTACTTATCAAAAGTCAATAATAGCTAAATACATACATACATATACCAAAGGCTTTTTCCCCTTTACAAGGGAGGTAGCCAAAAAACAAAAGCATAAAAACCACTCCCACCCATTCTGTGCCAACAAACCACTCCCATCCACCCTCTTCCCTCTTATTTTGGCACCTCCTGGATGACGGGTCATCCCTGCATCCTGTCCACTGCCCTGGGTCAGAAGCAGTGTCGCAAGACACAGCACATCCATAGCAAGGCCGCTTCATTAAATCAGCCATCCCCCCTTTCCATTTCCTCATGGAGAAAAGGAGAAGACAGAAATCCCTTCGGGCTGCATCACCCCCCATCCCCCACCCTCTCCCCCTCGTGCATCACAGCATCATCCACACACAACCATTCTCCATTCACCCTAATCTTCTGTCCTTTCCTGTCCTTCCTCAACAGACATTCCTCTCTTTTGTAATGCCCCTTTCACCCCATCCATCCATCTCATCCTAGGACGCCCCCTCATATTCACTCCTTCCACCTCTGCCTTCCACACCTCTTTTACTAATCTTTCTTCACTCATTCTTTCCATGTGTCCAAACCATCCCAATCTTTCATCAACCCTATCTCCCATCTCCTTTTCCATTCCTGTTCTCCTTCTCACCTCCTTACTTCTCACTCTATCCAGCTTAGTAACCCCTACCATACTTCTCAGGTACCTCATCTCAGACACATTCAAACTCCTCCTCTCTTCCTCTCTTATTTTCCATGTTTCTGCCCTGTACAATGCTGTCACCACAATCACTCCTTCATACAATCTCCTCTTAGCATCCATTCCCAAATGTCTATTTCTCATTACACTTTTTAATCCCTCAAGGCATTTACTCATTTCTCTCAATCTACATTCTACCTCCATTTCCACCCCTCCCTTTCCTGTCACAGTCGCACCCAAATATATAAAAATATCCACTTCCTCCAGTCTCTCTCCCTTAATACTTGCTTCCAGTCTGCTGCCACTTTCTCCCCATGTACATCTCATCACCTTACTTTTACCCACATTTATATTCAACTTCCTTCTTTCGCACACCTTTCCAAACTCTGTCACTAATTTCCTCAATCCCTCCTCAGATCCTGCTGCAAACACAGTGTCATCAGCAAACAACAATTGGCTTATCTCCCACTTTTCTCCATTTTTTTTTAAATCTCTAATCCCCTACCCACTACCCTTACATTTACCTCTTGCACCACCCCATCCATGTATAAATTGAACAGCCAGGGCGACATAACACATCTGTGGTGAAGTCCCACCTTTGCCTCAAACCACTCACTCTCTCCATTTCTAATCCTAACACAAGCTCTAAGTACTACTCTCGTAAAGATTCTTGACTGCTCTTAAAAGCTTTCCTCCTATCCCATATATCTGTAATACTTCCCACAGTACCTTCCTGTCTACCCTGTCATAAACCTTTTCCAGATCTGTAAAAGCCCAAAAAACATTCTTACCTTTTATTAAAGCTTTCTCATATATCTGTCATACCACAAAAATCTTATCTATGTTTTTAACACAAGTCTATTTTAACAGGTGCTCTGCTTAGTTGTTGCTGCTAAACAACCAGATCAGAAGAACTTGGTGACCAAATGCTACTCCTTAGTCAAGGAACTGTGTCCAACTACATATATGTTCTTCTTGTTCATACAACTGTCTGAAATAATTAGCAAGGCTAATGATAAAACAGGTAAGTTCCCAAGATTTCATTATGGGGTTTGTGACAAGCCTTATGTTAATTTAACATGTGAGTTAGGAGGTCTGCTGTCAAAGCTATCAGTTTATCTGTTTTGTTACCTTCATCCCCAAAATACAAAGAGTGGAGGAGTCATGTTTGGTCCCTTAGATCTCTGGAAAGAAATGATGACCTTTTATTGGTGTTGTATTACCCTCTTCAGTACAAGTCAAGTTCTTGCACACAGCATTGGATGCCTGATGTATGCTGATTCGATGATGCATCACAATATTTGCATATAGAATATAAAGTCACTGCTGAATTACTTATTCTCTTTCACTGTGAGTAATAATAAATGCATAAAACATGATGAAACTAGTTCACAGAATTTGGGAGTCACTCAGCTACAACTACAAAATGAATATAATTAGGATGCCAATGCTGGGCCTCCTTGTATACCCAGTCATGCCTCATAACACCTACGTAGGTGTCATGGTATGGAAGAGGCTAATGTAGTATCTGCCCCATGCTGAAGGACTGTTTTGGGGTGCTCCTATGGACCAGAGCCACATTTCATTTGTCTTTGAGTTTAGAATCTCAGCTCAAAAAGGAATTATGACATTTGTACTATTCTTGCTCCTGTTTCATGAAGTACCACATCTATAACCACCTCTTACTGATCCCCCTGTAGTTGGGTGGATGGATAAAGAGTTATGCCATTTTTTCTCATGCATGTCATAAAAGGCAACTAAATGGGACAGAGTGAGGGGGACTAGGGATCTTTGACTTGGTATCTTACTCCTACAAAATGTCAAGTTATATGAGGATCTTCGTATTCTTTTTTCTTCTTCCTTCTTCCCTCTTTTTCCTTTTTTCTTATTCCTTCTTTCCTCTTCCTTCTTTTGTCTTCTTATGTCTTCTTCCATCTTCTTCTTTTGTCTTCTCCCTTCTTGTTTCTTCTTCTTCATCTTTTTCTTCTTCTTCTTCTTTCCTTCTTCTTCTTCTTCTTCTTCTTTTTCTTCTTCTTTCCTTCTTTTTCTTCTTCTTTCCTTCTTCTTTTTTTTCTTCTTCCCCTTCTTCTTCTTCCTCTTCTTTCCATTATGTTTGTAGAAGAACTGCATAACTTGCAGTGGAGATTTCAATCAAGGTAGAATAAGAAGTTATGTTTTGTGGTATTAAATTTTGCAGCAGTAGTTTTATCCCTTTTGTGTGTTCTTCAGGTTGGGGGAGAGGCTTACGACGAGCTGTGAACTACTGGTATCGTTCAAAGGATCCCAAACAGTTAGCATTAGAAGTGACGCGCTATCGGAGTGTCCTTGGTTGGGAGCACAAAGATGTGATCAAACTAGCACATATAAGAATGAACGACCTCTGTATGGGTAAGAACCATGTCTTTTCTGTTTACATGTATCTGAGTGTAATAGCAGGAGCAGCTTAGTGAACTGAGTCTACTGTATAGTATATTAAGAGAAATTGATCTCATTCCAGGCACTCAAGTTGTTCTGCATTATGTTTTTACTGGACTGGAGAAGACCAAGGAAGTTTATGAAACCAAAGAGAACACGGGTGAACTCCTGGAACTACTCACTGCCTTGAATATAGATGTATGGAAAGTTTAAGTGTATCTATACAAGTTTAAATGTCATGGTCCCCTCTCTAAGCCTCATATCAGCTTATTGGTAGCAGTGGCTGGCCAAGAGAGGACCATGAACAACATGTTCATTAGAGCTGCAGTTCAGCACACTGGATCTATGGATAAATCAGGCTCTGATCTCCTTTGTATGTGTTTTATTTTGTATATATGTTTGCGGCCCTGCTGTGGATGCACTTTGTCTTGCTGCATGGTGTCTGACCTAGACAGTTGTCATCCATGAGGAGCTAAGATGAGAAGGCAACAAATGGGTGGTGGATAGGAATGAAATGGGTGGGAGTGGGTTTGTGCCTTAGCTGGATACCTCCATTAGAAGTGGGATAATGATGATGATGTTCCCTAGGCTGGTTCTTCACTGAAAGCTTTCCAGTTTGCTCTTTGACTAAAGAGACAAATTATATGGGAAGAGACCTTTGGTATATAGATAGATAGTTCATGTTTGCTTTTTAGTTGATTTCTCTTTTTCTGAAGGGTGGCTATCTCTTCTGTGTAATTGAGGTTGTATTTCTTTAGCCACTATGACTATGTCTTTTACTCTGTTTTCTGGATGGTCATTGCAATTTCATCTACCAAGGGTATTTTCATCATCATCATCATCATCATCATCCCCCTTTTAAGGGGGTAGCTAGTCAAAACATGCAACCACTCCCACCTATTCCACTCATATCCCCCACCCTTGTTTCCCTCTCGTCTTAGCTCCTTGTGGATGAGAGGTCATCCCTGTCACCTGCCCATTGCCCAGGTCAGAGCTAATGCAGCAAGACACAGTATATCCAAAGCAGGGCTTCTTCACTTACATGGTGCCCTTCCCTCCTCAATGAGTAATATGTCTTGTTATTTCAGGAAAAACTTGGGAGCAACTTTAAAACTGAGACTGTCATCAATAAAGGACAGAAAGTCCATGAGAATTATGGCAAGGTTTCCTTCCATGATATTCCATCTCAGAGCCTTAAGAGTTCAGAGGTAAGTTTAAAAAAGTTTAGCAGACAAAACAACTGACACTGAGTCAGATCCAGTTTTACATGTCACTTTATTATATTTCAATTGTTTCCACTTCCTATCAAATATATCTGATAGTCTCTTTGCACTTTTGTCCAATTTCAATACTTTGCTTTTTTTTTTTTTCCTTCTTTTTTTTCTTAGCATTGATATGAATTTTTCACACATGGCTTCAGTCGTATATTCTGTCTAGATCTTATAAAACTGTTTGCAAGCTTCATCTTTTATTCTCATGATCTTTGCAGCATCTGGGAACATGTTAGTGTAGCTAATCACATCTTTCATCATGTCATTTATGTAAATCAAGAACATTAAACAAGGGACTAACAATGGGTACATGCACAAGGTGGTCCTACAGGAAGATTGTCAGAAAGTCATTTCCCTGTTGCCCATCATCAAACCCTCTCAACTCTTTCACTTCCATTTGGAGGTGGAGCCCTCAGGTACTGACACTCTGTCTTTGGACTGACCCCAAGATTTCTCTTTATCAGCAATGCAAATGAGAACTGACAGCTGGTAACCACTCTTCTCCTGCTGCTTTCAGCTGGTGACAAAATCAATCCCACATTAACACAATGCAGACATTAGTCTGAGGTTTCTTCTCAAAGATATCTATAGGAGAACCTGAGGACCATTGGCAGTTGCTGTGGGACTGTGGGTTTCTAGCCAGCAGTATTTGGGGCAATACCTGTGAAGGTGCCACATTTTTCCTATATCTATTTTGTTAGTTTTTCCTTGGTTGTAGAAGAGACTGGTTGCAAAATAGGATGAGAGAAACATATTGTTGCAAGCCCTGTTGCAAAGGGGAGTGACAGTGAAATGTACATAGGACAATTTACCTGTTTATTAATTGATTGGTAATGCATACAAAAGGGCACATGGTATGTGCAGGAAAGCTAACAGGCACCTGTTTGCATGGGCCCTGAAGGGGCACATCCTTCACTTCACAGGGCAAAGATGCTGCAGAAGTTCTATCTAGATATGTTTGGAACTACTTAGCAGTTCCATGGTCAGGGCACGTTTACGTGTGTGTGACATTGGTATGCTTTCGAATGTCCTAAACCCACACTGTTCCTCACCAATTACCCCCTCTGTTCCTCTCCTGATCTTCTCAATCAAAATCCTACCATAAACCTTCCCACCTACACTCAACAAACTGATCTCTCTGAAACTACTACACTCACACTTGTCCCCTTTTCCCTTATAAAGTGGAACTATACAGGCAACTCCTCCATTCCTCCAGTACTCTACCCTCTTTTAAACAAACATTAAACAACCTCACCAACCAGTCCACCATCACTGTACCTCCCTTTTTTAGACAATCCGCATGACACCCATCCAACCCAGGTGCCTTATCTGCTCTCATCATTTTAACAACTGCTTTCACCTCAGCAATATGGCAGCAAATTGGAGGTAAGTATAAAGAGAGAAAAGGCTGGAGGAGGTGGATACCTTTAGATACTTGGGGGCGCATGTGGCAAGAAAGGGATGAGTGGAGGTGGAGGAAGATTGTAAATTGAGAGAAGCAAGTAAAAGCCTTGGGGGATTAAAAAGTGTAATGAGAAATAGACATTTGGGAATGGATGCTAAGAGAAGATTGTGTCAAGAGTTTGGGAAGTTATGCGATAGGAGAAAGTTGAAGGTAAATGTGGGTAAAAGCAAGATGATGAGATGTACAAGGGAAGAGAATGGCAGTGAGTTGGAAGTAAGTCTTAAAAAAGAGAGGCTGGAGGAAGTGGATAGCTTTAGGTATTTGGGGTTGCATGTGTTGGGAAAGGGAGGAGTACAGGTAGAGGTAAATTGTAAATTGAGAGAACCAAGTAAACACCTTGAGGAATTAAAAAGTGTCATGAGTAATAGGCACCTGGGAATAGATACAAAGAGGAGATTGTATGAAGGGGTGGTTTCTGTAATAAACCACAGATTAACATTAATTGACAGGAGTGTAATGTACTGGAACACTAAAAACTAGGGTTGCTATTTTTCTTTTCTTTTCTTTAGAATGCAAATATGTGTGAAAAAGGTGTCTTTTTTTCTTGAGACAAATTCTTTGTTGACCAGTGTTATTTGATAAATGAGTTTTTTTCAAGTTAAATACATGGTCCTGCAGTATCATTTAGTTATAGTGTAGTGTGTATGAAAACATACATACAAAGCCTTTGGTATATGTATATAGGAAAACCCAGGTTGATGCGATTCCACACAATATATAATGGGTAGGAGGTAAAGGGAACATGGGCTGAGGGAAATACTTTTATTCCTGACTAGTTTTGCCTGAGTGGCTTCTTCAGACGAAACTAGTCAGGAATAAAAGTATTTCCCTCAGTCCATGTTCCCTTTACCTCCTACCCACATTCGTCACAATGTTCACACAATATATAATCCTTTGTTCACAGGTGTGGTCTCACTTGCTGGAAAAATTTGACCATGATTCTCTGCTAGCAAGTGTGGGTCGGCTGTCCAAATCCAACCTACTGAATGAACCAAGCAGTTACTTCCTGGCAGACATACTGAAAGATCAGTTTGCTACAGATGACTGTATCAAGGATACCAATCCATCAGCAGCTCTTCTGACTCTTCACGCTTACACTCATCCCAGCAAATTTCCGTAAGATTCTACTGACAGCTTTTTGATATAGAAAAGGGAAAAATGTAGATGTAGAAAGGGAAAAATGTAGGTGTAGAAAAGATGTTACATATTGTAAATAATAATGGAACCAAGAGAAAAAGGAACCACACTAGTATGCTTGTGTTCAGGAGACTATCCAACTAGACAGTATTAGCACAGAAGCTCAACTACTCTGTATTTGACCACCCTTAAAAAAAAATATATATATATATATATATGTATATATATCTTCAACATATTCCATAACACACACACACACACAAACATATATATATATATGTAGAATTAAATACGACAGCATTCTGACAATTGTTAAACTTTTTCTTAATGTTTTCTATTTGTCTTATCAACTTTTTTCCAGTTGTAGGGTGAGCTGATACAAGTTCTCCATAGTTTTCCATTTAATATTCTCGAGCTTTCGTCTTCAAAGAGACATCATCAGGATTGACAAAATTTCTGCAATAATGAATACAAATGTTGGTACATATAAGTTACAAAATAAATTACAAAAATACAAATACAAATATACAGGTAGAACAAAAGATATATAACGAGAGTTATTACTTACGTCTACAAGGAAAGTACAAATGATAGAGAGAAAGGTTTAAATACATAAACTGCTATCCGAGTTCCCATTACGGAGTCTGGCTGATCGTCTGAGTGTGGGGGGTAGGAGGGGAGGGGGAGAGGGGACCTCAGTGTAGCGATGTCTCAGGTTATCGATACTGTACAGCTTAATGCTGGACGTCATGTCCGACTGAATATTTATAGTGGGGGCAGAGTCCCTGATGTGGAATGCCTCCAAGAGTTTCAACCTTCTAGGGTCCTCATTGTACGCAATAATTTTGGTACATTGAACTAAGGTGTCTCTGTCAATATTTCTATTGTGATATTTTGAATAATGGTCCTTGATCGCTCCGTCCTGTTGGTGAAAGGTTAGTCTTCGGCCAGACTCTGTAATGGGAACTCGGATAGCAGTTTATGTATTTAAACCTTTCTCTCTCTCTATCATTTGTACTTTCCTTGTAGACGTAAGTAATAACTCTCGTTATATATCTTTTGTTCTACCTGTATATTTGTATTTTTGTAATTTATTTTGTAACTTATATGTACCAACATTTGTATTCATTATTGCAGAAATTTTGTCAATCCTGATGATGTCTCTTTGAAGACGAAAGCTCGAGAATATTAAATAGAAAACTATGGAGAACTTGTATCAGCTCACCCTACAACTGGAAAAAAGTTGATAAGACAAATAGAAAGCATTAAGAAAAAGTTTAACAATTGTCAGAATGCTGTCGTATTTAATTCTACATGCATCAAAGAAAACCTGCTTCCTTACTTCACGAATATATATGTATATATATGCATGTGTGTGCATGCATATATGTGTATATATATACATATATATATGTATATATATATATACATATATATATATATATATACATATATATACACAACATATTCCATAACACATCTATGTTCTCCAAACCCATCCAAAAGACATCTTTACCCTTTTCCTGAAGATTGTACAGTGGAGTCCCCCAAGAAGCCATACTACCACTAACAATGTTTAACTCATGAGCAACCTTTCTACCCCAAACCCAGAGCATAAGATTATGGTGCTCACATTTGTGAGTGGCCTAATCACCATAGCCCAGTACAGCAACTATAGAGCAATTGCCAAAAACACACAAATATACCTTTATGAGCTATAACTGTGGTCAACGTGAAACAGAATGGCAGCTTCGCCTTAAGAAAAATCATTGGTGACATTACATACTCCAGACAACCAAGGATCAAATGCTGAAATTGAACAGTGAACTTCTGTCGTTGGACAACACCCCAAAATTGCTAGGCTTCATATGTGATGTGCACATGTATTTGAGTTCACCCATGAAGAAGCTCACAATATAACCCAAGTTGGAACCATACATGAATTTCAAGCTAGGTATGATAATTAGAGAGTAAGAGGTAGGACCCCATGAACACTTTCTCATGTTGTTTGGTGTGATTATGTTATTTATTTATTATTTATTTATTTATATGGGGGCGCCCCTACTGACCAGAGCCACACATCATTTTGTCTGTGATAGAGGAAAACTCTGTACATAGAAAAATTATTACACTTTTATACTACGACTGTCCCTCTGTTATGCTGTCCCCCAACCCCTTGTTACTCTCCTGTACCATTTCTCTGAATATTCATTTCCTTTTTTTGCCTACCCTGTGGTGGGGAAAAGAATACTGTGTAACGGGATGGGTGTAACGGTATCGTTACATCATCTCCATCCAACGTTACTTGTAGACAAAATGTAACAGGGTCGTCACATCATCAGCAGAAAGGGTTCACTTGCACAAACACCTTTAAGTTTTTGTTCTTTATTTGTCACATCTTAACCAACTTAGTTTACACACTATTACACAGTCTTATCACTAGGGCACGTCACTAGAACCGCCCGTTCTTCGGGTGTGTGAGCCAGTTTTCATGCCCGGAAGTGATGAGTAGACAAATTCTAGAGTTGCCCTCAATCGTGATCTTTATATTAATGTCTTGTTAGTCTGTTGTCCCACATGGGTGGGGCAACTGCATTAATTACGTATTGATGTCTACTATCATACATGTTAATTATATATCCAGGGGAGGACCATCAGTATACGTAATATCGTATGTCAGTACTGGGTGGCTACTAGATTGATCGCGTGTGTTCGTCTGTGTGTGTGTGTCGTTTGGTGGTCGACAGTGTTGTCGCGAAGCCAAAGGATTGATGTGTCAGGGACTTGTGCATCCCACTGGGCCTCGTGATGCTGAGTTAGGCGTTTTGATGCTTGTGGTGGACAGTGAGTGAAGAAGTGGGTTATATGACTGGGGTTATATTACTCATCATGTATATGAGATGTATACAACTGCCACCAAGTATTTCCACTTGAGTCGTAAAAGGCGACAAAAAAGGGATGGGGGATGGGATTAGAAGTCCTACTACCTGTACCCCCAAAAGGGGAAATTCCTAAAAAAGAAAGAAAAGGCATAAGAGGGTCTGGGAGCTTTCAAACCAATACCCTAAGGTTTGTGTCTTTTAATGTGCGTGGATGTGGTACAGATGAGAGTAAAAGGGAAGAGATAGGCAGTATGTTTGTGAGAAGAGAGATGGATGTACTGGCTTTGAGTGAAACTAAAATGAAAGGAAAGGGCAACTGTGAGTTTGGGAGTGTAGCTGGGAGGTACTCAGGAGTGAAGAGAGGACGAGGGAGAGAAGGGGTGGCTATACTAGTAAGTGAAGAGATAAGTAAGCAGGTAGTGGAGTGGAAGGAGGTGTCATCAAGGTTGATGTGGATGAAGGTGAAGCTGGGAAAGGAGATGTTGGTTTTTGTAAGTGCATATGAGCCTGGTAGTGAGAAGAACGTAGAGGAAAGGGAGGAATTCTGGGTAGATATAAATGAGTGCATAGAGGGATTAGGGGGGAAATGTCAATGGAGTTGTATTGGGAGACCTAAATGCTAGGGTAGGAAATGAACCAATTGACGGTGTGATTGGAAAGGCAAAAATCGTAATGGAGAGTTGATGGTGGAGATGTGTCTTGAAAGAGAGTTGATGATAGCAAATACAGTGTTTAAGAAGAAAGTCAAGCGTGAATACACATGGTAGAGGGTGGTGGATGGAAGGGTGGCAGATAGAGCATTAATGGACTATATAGTGGTGACAAGGAGTATGGTAGGAAGAGTTAAGGATGTACATGTTCTAAGGGGAGATAGTGGGGGAATATCAGATTATTTCCTGGTGGAAGGTAAATTGAGAGTGGAGAATAGGTGGAGAAAGAGGAAAAGGGCAGAAGGTAGGGAGGTACTTAGAGTGAACTGCTTAAATGAAGGAAAAAAGGAGAATAAGTATAAGAAGAAGTTGAGTGAGGAGTGGGAGAGAGTAAAGGATAGAGTAGAACTAGGAGTGGCGGAAGAATGGGGATGGTTCAAGGAGGGAGTCACAAAGTGTGCAAAGATGGTGTGTGGAACAAGGAGGGCGGGAGGAAATAGAAAGAAGGGTAGTGAGTGGTGGGATGAGGAAGCAAAGAAGGGTGTAGAAGAGAAGAAGTCATTCATAGATTGGCTACAAATTAGGACAAGGGAATTGTATGAGAGGTACAAAGAAAAGAGAAAGGAAGTTAAGCATAAGATAAAGGAAGCAAAGAGGAGAGCAGATGTGAAATGGGGAAAGAGTATGACAGAAAATTTTGAAAGTAATAAAAAGATGTTTTGGAAGGAAATTAAAAGAGGAAGAGGAGGCGAATCAAGTAGAGAAGAAAAGGTAAAAAGTGCAGATGGAGAGATGATAATGGAAGAGAAGGCAGTGAGAGGAAGGTGGGCAATGTATTTTAGGGAGTTGCTAAATGTGGAGGAGAATAGGGAGGGAAAGGTAGTCGTAGTGGGAAGGGCTAAAAAAATGAGAGTGATGAGTGAGGAAAATGGAGGAGAAATAGGGAAGGATGAAGTGAAAGCAGCTGTTAAGATGATGAGAGCAGGTAAGGCACCGGGGTTGGATGGATGCCATGCAGAATGTCTGAAGAAAGGAGGTACATTGATGGTGGACTGGTTGGTGAGGTTATTTAATGTTTGTTTAAGAGAGGGTAGAGTGTCTGAAGACTGGATGAGTGCCTGTATAGTTCCACTTTACAAGTGAAAGGGGGACAAGTGTGAGTGTAGTAGTTACAGAGGGATCAGCTTGTTGAGTGTAGTTGGGAAGGCTTATGGGAGGGTCTTGATTGAGAGGATTAGGAGAGGAACAGAGGGAGTAATTGGTGAGGAACAGTGTGGTTTTAGGACAGGTAGGGGATGTGTAGATCAAATTTTTGTGGTAAGACAGATATGTGAGAAAGCTATAGGAAAAGATAAGGATGTTTTTTGGGCTTTTATGGATCTGGAAAAGGCTTACGACAGGGTAGACAGGAAGGCACTGTGGGAGGTACTGCAGATATATGGGATAGGAGGAAAACTGTTAAGAGCAGTCAAGAGTTTTTATGATAGTAGTAGAGCTTGTGTTAGGATTAGAAATTGAGAGAGTGAATGGTTTGAGGTAAAGGTGAGACTTCGTCAGGGGTGTGTTATGTCGCCCTGGCTGTTCAATCTTTACATGGATGGGGTGGTGCAAGAGGTAAAGGCAAGGGTAGTGGGTCAGGGGTTGGAGATGATTAAAGAAAATGGAGAAAAGTGGGAGGTGAGCCAGCTGTTGTTTGCGGACAACACTGTGCATGTAGCAGGATCAAAGGAGGGATTGAGGAAGTTAGTGACAGAGTTTGAGAAGGTATGTGAAAGAAGGAAGCTGAAGATAAATGTGGGCAAAAGTAAGGTGATGAGATGTACAAGGGGAGAAAGTGATAGTAGGCTGGAAGTGAGCATTAAGGGTGAGAAACTGGAGGAAGTGGATAGTTTTAGATACTTGGGTGCGAATGTGACAGGAAAGGGAGGAGTGGGGGTGGAGGTAGAATGTAGATTGAGAGAAGCGAGTAAATGCCTTGGTGGATTAAAAAGTGTAATGAAAAATAGACATCTGGGAATGGATGCTAATAGGAGGTTATATGAAGGAGTGATTGTGCCAACAGCAATGTACGGGGTAGAAACATGGAACAAGAGAGAAGGAGTTTGAATGTGTTTAAGATGAAATGTCTGAGAAGTATGATAGGGGTTACTAGGCTAGAGTGAGAAATGAGGAGGTGAGGAGAACAGGGGTGGAAAAGGAGCTGGGAGATAGGATTGATGAAAGAGTATTAGGATGGTTTGGACACATGGAAAGAATGAGTGAAGAAAGATTAGTAAAAGAAGCGTGGAAGGCGGA
Source organism: Oratosquilla oratoria (assembly GCF_046742065.1). Classification (NCBI taxonomy): domain Eukaryota; kingdom Metazoa; phylum Arthropoda; class Malacostraca; order Stomatopoda; family Squillidae; genus Oratosquilla; species Oratosquilla oratoria. The sequence goes on along the minus strand of NC_134813.1, from coordinate 44,205,484 downwards.
GGTGGAGGAAGTGAATATGAGGGGGCGTCCTAGGATGAGATGGATGGATAGTGTGAAAGGGGCTTTACAAAAGAGAGGAAGGACGAGAGAGGACAAAAGATAGGGGTGAATGGAGAAGGTTTGTGTATAGATGAGGCTGTGGTGCATGAGGGGAGGAAGTATGTATTAGAAAAAAAATTGATGCAGCCCGAAGGGATTTCTCCCCGTCTTCTCCTTTCCTGCATGAGGGGATGGAGAGAGGGGGTCGCCGAATTTATGAAGCAGCCTTGCTGTGGATGTGCTGTGTTTTGCGACACTGCTTCTGATCCAGGGCAGTGGACAGGATGCAGAGATGACCAGTCATCCAGGAGGTGCCAAGATAGGAGGGAGGGAGGAGGGTGGAGGGTAGAGGAATATATGGGAAATGAAATGGGTGGGAGTGATTTCTATGCCTTTTTCTTTTTGGCTACCCCCCCGTGTAAGGGGGAAAAATTCTTTGGTATATGTATGTATGTATGTATTTTATTTATTTATTTATTTATTTATTTATTTTTTTGTATACTTGGTTATACCATTGTTGTATTGCTACATTGCTTCTGACCCAGGTAGTGGGTAGGAGACAGGGATGACCCTTCATCCACAAGGAGCTAAGATAAAAAGGAAACAAGGGCAGGGGGATGGGAATGGTATGGGTGGGAGTGGGTGTGTACACTTGACCTGGCTACCTCCCTTATAAAGGGGAAAAAGTTCTTGATATATAGACAGTTTATACCATTTCCTGAATTTTCTTTTTTCACAGGGATAGATTAAAAGAAGAGAAGAAAATGATCGACACAGCTCATGGGCTAGCTGTTAGAAAAATGACCTCAAATATTAATGTCAGGAGAAATGCTGAGGCCAGTGGTGTTGTAATCAAGGCACTCAACAAACTCGTTGCCCAGGCAGCACAGGTGAGGACCCAGCCCTTATCAAATTGCCTTAGTTTTAATAAACTTATAATGTTGTTGAGATAGTGATGTATACATAATGACACTGCGTTTCATGAATTGCAGCCACATCTATAGTTACAGCATAGTGTGATTATATTTGACAAGGGAGCAGTGATGGGTGGTACTTGCTGTTGGTTTTACTTTAAAATGTATGTCGGAGAGAATCATCTCCTGCTTTCCATCTACAAGACCAATTGAAATTGGTTTTGTAGATGGACAGTATGAAATGATCAAAATTGGTTTTGTAGATGGACAGCAGGAAACGAGTGAGAAATGAGGAGGTGAGGAGAAGAATGGGGGTGGAAAAGGAGTTGGGAGATAGGGTTGATGAAAGAGTATTGGGATGTTTTGAACACATGGAGAGAATGAGTGAAGAAAGATTAGTAAAAGAGGTGTGGAAGGAGTGAACATGAGGGGGTGACCAAGGATGAGATGGATGGATGGGGTAAAAAGGGTATTGGGAAAGAGGAAGGACAGGAGAGGACAGAAGATAGGGGTGAATGGAGAATGGTTGTATATGGATGATGCTGTGATACATGAGTGGGAGTGGGTGGGGGATGGTGGTGAGGGAGTATGTGTGAGAAATAAATTGATGCAGCCAGAAGTTATTTCTCCCCGTCTTCTCCATTTCTGCGTGAAGGGAGAAAGAGGGAGAGTTGCCGATTTAATGAAGTGGCCTTGCTGTAGATGTGATGTGTGTTGGAACACTGTTTCTGACCTGGGGCAGTGAGTGAGATGCAAGGATGACCCATCATCCAGGAAGAACCAATATAAGAGGGAAGGAAGAGGGTGGATGGGAGTGAAGTATGTGGGGATGGAATGGGTGGGAGTGGATTTTATGCCTTTGTTTTTTGGCTACCTCCCTTGTAAAGGGGAAAAGCCTTTGGTATATGTATGTATGTATGTATGTAATGATGATTGCCTTAACATCACGAATTCCCCCCTATCAGGAGGCTGGGACGGTGCCCCTTACAGTGGACATTGTAGTGTGGAATTCATTGAACTATGCCCTTAGTTCAACTCACCCCAAGCATGATTCAAATCGTCATTATGTATGTATTATTCTTTCAGGTCTGATACATTTTTTCAAGGTTGTAATTTATATCTATTTTATTGTTCTTCAGCAAAGAAGAAAACCTGATGGATGCATGGCCCTCTGCATCAATGTTCATCACCAGATGACCACCAGCACTGTTTGGGCCAATAATCCAGAGGGCAAGGGAGAGGTCAGTATTTGTACCTATATTTTTGTTACAGGGTTCTTGCTCAAAGTGAAGGAAGGAAATATCTTGGACAATATATTTTTGGGTGGAATCAGGGCTTTGTGTGAGCTGGTCTGTGCCATAGTTGGGTTGGGTATTCCTCTCCAGGGCCACTATTTCCTCACAGTTCTTACACAAATATATGGTAGACAAGTAAGTATTGCACATTGGACTTTGATTACCCCCATTGATCCTCCTAATGTGTAGTCGGACACAGGTACAATGCACATGCTTCTGGGGTGTCTCCCTTCCCTCATTCAGCG
>NC_134813.1:44127991-44200491 GCF_046742065.1 Oratosquilla oratoria | reverse complement strand
TTTGCTGGAGAGAGGGTAGAGTACCGGAGGACTGGAGTAGTGCCTGTATAGTTCCTCTTTACAAGGGAAAAGGGGACAAGTGTGAATGTAGTAATTTCAGAGGGATTAGCCTGTTGAGTGTAGTAGGGAAGGCTTATGGGAGGATCTTAATTGAGAGGATTGGGAGAGGAACAGAGGGAGTAATTGGTGAGGAACAGTGTGGATTTAGGACGGGTAGAGGTTGTGTAGATCAGATTTTTGTGGTAAGACAGATATGTGAGAAAGCTATAGGAAAGGGGAAGGATGTTTTTTGGGCTTTCATGGATCTGGAAAAGGCTTATGATAGGGTAGACAGAAAGGCACTGTGGGAGGTTATGCAGATTTATGGGATAGGAGGAAAGCTTTTGGGAGCTGTCAAGAGTTTTTATGAGAGTAGTAGAGCATGTGTTAGGATTAGAAATGGAGAGAGTGAGTGGTTTGAAGTAAAGGTGGGACTTCGTCAAGGATGCGTTATGTCGCCCTGGCTGTTCAACTTATACATGGATGGGGTGGTGCGAGAGGTGAATGCTAGGGTAGTGAGTCAGGGATTGGAGATGGTTAAAGAAAATGGAGAAAAGTGGGAGGTGAGCCAGCTGTTGTTTGCGGACGACACTGCGCTTGTGGCAGGGTCAGAGGAGGGATTGAGGAAGCTGGTGGCAGAGTTTGGGAGAGTATGTGATAGAAGAAAGCTAAAGATAAATGTGGGTAAAAGTAAGGTGATGAGATGTACAAGGGGTGAAAGTGGCAGTAGACTGGAAGTGAACATTAAGGGAGAGCGACTGGAGGAAGTGGATAGTTTTAGATACTTGGGTACAAGTGTAGCAGGAAAAGGAGGAGTGAAGGTGGAGGTAGAATGTAGATTGAGAGAAGCGAGTAAATGCCTTGGTGGTTTAAAGAGTGTAATGAGGAATAGACATTTTGGAATGGATGCGAAGAGGAGACTGTATGAAGGAGTGATTGTGCCAACAGCACTGTATGGGGCAGAAACGTGGAACATAAGAGAAGAAGAGAGAAGGAGTTTGAATGTGTTTGAGATGAGGTGTCTGAGAAGTATGGTGGGGGTTACTAGGCTAGATAGAGTGAGAAATGAGGAGGTGAGGAGGAGAACAGGGGTGAAAAAGGATTTGGGAGATAGGGTTGATGAAAGAATATTAGGATGGTTTGGACACATGGAAAGAATGAGTGAAGAAAGACTAGTAAAAGAGGTATGGAAGGCAGATGTGGAGGAAGTGAACATGAGGGGACGTCCTAGGATGAGGTGGATGGATGGGGTGAAGGGGGCTTTGGGGAAGAGGGGAATGTCTGTTGAGGAAGGAAGGGAGAGGACGGAAGACAGAGGTGAGTGGAGAATGGTTGTATATGGATGATGTTGTGACTGCATGAGGAGGAATGGGCGGGGAATTGGGGGGTGGGGTAGTATGTGTGAGTAAATTTTGACGCAGCCCGAAGGGATTTCTCCCCGTCCTCGCCTTATATGCAAAGGGGGTCGCCGATTAAATGAAGCGGCCTCGCTGTGGATGTACTGTGTCTTGCGACACTGCTTCTGACCCAGGGCGGTGGGCAGGGTGCAGGGATGACCCGTCATCCAGGAGGTGCTCAGATGAGAGGAAGGGTGGGAGGGGTGTGGAGTGTATTTAGGGATGAAATGGGTGGGAGTGTTTTTATGCCTTTCCCTTTTTGGCTACCTCCCTTGGAAGGGGGAAAAATCCTTGGTATATGTATGTATGTATGTACTGTATATATGTTTTGTATATTATATTTAGCATACTGAAATAATCTTAGCATCTTTGAACTATGTTGTATAGTATTTTTAACCTTTTTATAATTTTATCTGATTTTCTTTTGGAAATGTAGCTTAGGCCTAAGCATACTGAATAAAAACCTATCATCTTTGACCTATGATATTAGATACTATATTTTTCAACATTTTTATTTTTTTAACACCAGACTTTCTTTAGGAAACGTATGTGTACTGAATAAAATCGTATTATCTTTGAGCTACGTTCTTTAATATTCATTAACTTTTTATAATTTTCGTTAGGAAACGCAGCCTAGGCCTACGCATACTGAATAAAGTCCTGTCATCTTTGACCTACAAATACTTTTTTGTTTGTTAAATTAAAATCATTGCAAGGCACAATTAGGAAAATTACTATTTCAAAACACATTCTTTTCGTTTACGTACTATACCGAAAATATCGACAACAGAGCATAAACAAACTTTACTGTTACATTTTATTAATCGCAAAACATAAAAATACAAAATGCTGTACCGAACATATTGTTATTGACAACAGACTAAGCATAAAAAAGTTTTACTGTTACATTTTATTAATTGCAAAACATATAAAAATACAAAATGTAAGGTAAAATTTTATTTCAAAACACATTCTTTTCGTTTACGTACTGTACCGAACATATTGTTATCGACAACAAACTAGCCTAGGCATAAGATAAAGTTTTACTGTTACATTTTATTAATTGCAAAATATATAAAAATACAAGATGCAATGGAAAATTAGGAAACATTTTACTTCAGACAAACAAAATGAAAGAATATTTAGCTGGCTGAAATGCTGACGCTGCCGGCAGCCTGCCAAAATTGTCGTACTTGCGTCTCGTGGCGTGCAAAGTAATTGTACTGCACTGCCAGGCATAACATTGCAATTCTATTACTCTTAAATGTTAAATATTATTGCACTATCTCGTGGTCGTAAAGTCGATCAGTCGTAAGTCGCATAGGTCGTAAGTCGACGACTACCTGTATATATATATATATATATATATATATATATGTATATATATACATATATATATATATATATATATATATATATATATATATATAGGGAGAACTATCAATGTAATAGTACTGGGAGACCTTAATGCTAGGGTAGGAAATTATCCAATTGATGGAGTGGTTGGGAAATGTGGAGTTCCAGGAAAGAATTGTAGTGGAGAGTTGATGGTGGAAATGTGTCTAGAGAGTTGATGATAGTAAATACAGTGTTTCGGAAGAAAGTCAAGCATAAGTACACATGGGAGAGGGTGGTGGAGGGAAGGGTGGTAGATAGAGCGTTAATGGACTATGTAGTGGTAAATAGGATTATGATAGGAAGAGTTAAGGATGTACATGTGCTAAGGGGAGAGGGTGGGGGAATATCAGATCATTATTTGGTGGAATGTAAGTTGAAAGTGGAGGAAGAGGAAAGGGACAAAAGGCAGGGAGGTGCTTAAAGTGAACTCTTTAAAGGAAAAGGAGAAGGAGTACAAGAAGAAGCTGAAGGAGGAGTGGGAGGGAGTGAAGGATAGAGTAGAGCTAGGTGTGGAGGAGGAATGGGGATGGTTCAAGGAGGGAGTCACAAAGTGTGCAAAGATGGTGTGTGGAACAAGAAGGACAGGAGGAAATAGAAGAAAGGGTAGTAAATGGTGGGATGAGGAAACAAAGAAGGTTGTAGAAGAGAAGAAGCGAGCTTTCACAGATTGGTTACAAAATAGGACGAGGGAGTCATATGAGATACAAAAAAAAAAAAAAAGAGAAGTAAAGCAAAAGGTAAAGGAGACAAAGAGGAGAGCAGATGTGAAATGGGGAAAGAGTATGACAGAAAACTTTGAAAGTAATAAAAAGATGTTTTGGAAAGAAATTAAGAGAGGAAGAGGAGGCGAATCAAGTAGAGAAGAAAAGGTAAAAGATGCAGATGGAGAGATGATAATGGAAGAGAAAGCAGTAATGGGAAGATGGGCAGAATATTTTAGGGAGTTGCTAAATGTGAAGGAGGATAGGGAGGGAAAGATAGCTGCAGTGGGAAATGCTAAGAAAATGAGAGTGATGAGTGAGGAAAATGGAGGAGAAATAAGGAAGGATGAAGTGAAGGCAGTTGTTAAGATGATGAAAGCAGGTAAGGCACCTAGTCTGGATGGATGCCATGCAGAATGTCTAAAAAAAAAAAGGAGGTACAGTGATGGTGGACTGGTTGGTGAGGTTATTTAATGTTTGCTGGAGAGAGGGTAGAGTGCCGGAGGATTGGAGGAGTGCCTGTATAGTTCCACTTTACAAGGGAAAAGGGGACAAGTGTGAATGTAGTAGTTTCAGAGGGATTAGCTTGTTAAGTGTAGTTGGGAAGGGTTATGGGAGGATCTTGATTGAGAGGATTAGGAAAGGAACAGAGGGAGTAACTGGTGAGGAACAGTGTGGATTTAGATCGGATAGAGGTTGTGTAGATCAGATTTTTGTGGTAAGACAGATATGTGAGAAAGCTATAGGAAAGGGGAAGGATGTTTTTTGGGCCTTTATGGACCTGGAAAAGGCTTACGACAGGGTAGACAGAAAGGCACTGTGGGAGGTTTTGCGGATATACGGGATAGGAGGAAAGCTTCTAGGAGCTGTCAAGAGTTTTTATGAGAGTAGTAGAGCTTGTGTCAGAATTAGAAATGGAGAGAGTGAGTGGTTCGAGGTAAAGGTGGGACTTCGTCAAGGATGCATTATGTCGCCCTGGCTGTTCAACTTATACATGGATGGGGTAGTGCGAGAGGTAAATGCAAGGGTAGTGGGTCAGGGATTGGAGATGGTTAAAGAAAATGGAGAAAAGTGGGAGGTGAGCCAGCTGTTGTTTGCGGACAACACTGCACTTGAGGCAGGATCGGAGGAGGGATTGATGAAGTTAGTGACAGAGTTTGGGAGAGTGTGTGATAGAAGAAAGCTGAAGATAAATGTGGGTAAAAGTAAGGTGATGAGATGTACAAGGGGTGAAAGTGGCATTAAGTGTCTGGAAGTGAGCATTAAGGGAGAGCGACTGGAGGAAGTGGATAGTTTTAGATACTTGGGTGCAAATGTGGCAGGAAAGGAAGGAGTGGACGTGGAGATAGAATGTAGAGTGAGAGAAGGGAGTAAATGGCTTGGGGGATTAAAAAGAGAAATAGACATTTGGGAATGGATGCTAAGAGGAGACTGTATGAAAGAATGATTGTGCCAACAGCATTGTATGGGGCAGAAACATGGAACATAAGAGAGGAAGAGTTTAAATGTGTTTGAGATGAAATTTCTGAGAAATATGGTGGGGGTTATGGCTAGATAGAGTGAAAAATGAGGAGGTGAGGAGAGCAGGGGGTGGAAAGGGAGCTGGGAGATGGGGTTGATGAAAGAGTATTGGGATGGTCTGGACACATGGAGAGAATGAGTGAAGAAAGACTAGTAAAAGAGATGGAAGGCAGATGTGGAGGGAGTGAACATGAAGGGACATCCTAGGATGAGGTGAATGGATGGGGTGGAGGGGGCTTTGGGGAAGAGGTGAATGTCTGTTGAGGAAGGATGGGAGTGAATGGAGAATGGTTGTATATGGATGATGTGATGCATGAGGTGGAATGGGCGGGGTGATGGGGGGTAAGGTAGTATGTGTGAGCAGATTTGACGCAGCTCAAAGGGATTTCTCCCCGTCTTCTCCTTTATGCATGAGGGGACGGAGAGGGGGGTCGCCGAATTTATGAAGCGGCCTTGCTGTGGATGTGCTGTGTCTTGCGACACTGCTTCTGACCCAGGATAGTGGACAGGATGCAGGGATGACCCGTCATCCAGGAGGTGCCAATATGGGAGGAGGGAGGAGGTGTGGAGGGGAGTGGAATATGTAGGAAATGGAATGAGTGGGAGTGGTTGCTATGCCTTTTTCTTTTTGGCTACCCCCCGTGTAGGGGGAAGGAGCCTTTGGTATATGTATGTATATATGTGAGAGGAGGGAGTTGAAAGTAAATGCTGGCAAAAATGAAGCCATGAGATGTACAAGGGGAAAAGGTAGAAGTGCATTGGAGGTCTTTCCAGAAAAAGATTGGAGGAAGTGAAGAGCTGTAAGTATTTAACCCCTTCCATACGGTGCCGCACACGTAGGCGTCATGGACTTAGATCTCGGTGGCAGCAGCCAGTGCCAGCCGTACGACGTGTCGTAATAATACTCGCATCATAAAATATAGTCACCGCTTATATCGATCGTTCTCTCTTCACCCGTGAATTTTGATAACCATAGAAAATGCGATTACAAAAGAATTAGAAAGAATGTCATTATGGAGGGGCGACTACAATAAATATAATCAAGACGCCGATATGGCAGCCTCGCGAATACACTCGCTCCCCATGACGCCTACGTGTGCGGCACCGTATGGAAGGGGTTAAGGTCATATATAACAAGGAAGGGATGTGTTTGAGATGAAATGTATAAGAAGTATGGTAGTGTAATGAGGATGGATACATGTGGAGATGTGGTGGAGAGTGGGGCTGGAATGAAAGCTGGTAGATATGGCTAATCAACAAGTGCTAATCAACAAGTGGGCAAAAGTAAGGTAATGAGATGTACAAGGGGAGAGAGTGACAGCAGGATGGAAGTGAGCATTAAGGGTGAGAAACTGGAGGAAATGGATAGTTTTAGATACTTGGGTGTGAATGTGACAGGAAAGGGAGAAGTGGAGGTGGAGGTAGAATGTAGATTGAGAGAAGCGAGTAAATGCCTTGGTGGATTAAAAAGTGTAATGAGAAATAGACATTTGGGAATGGATGCTAAGAGGAGGTTATATGAAGGAGTGATTGTGCCAACAGCAATGTATGGGGCAGAAACATGGAACATGAGAGAGGAAGAGAGAAGGAGTTTGAATGTGTTTGAGATGAAATGTCTGAGAAGTATGGTAGGGGTTACTAGGCTAGATATAGTGAGAAATGAGGAGGTGAGGAGGAGAACAGGGGTGGAAAGGGAGCTGGGAGATAGGATTGATGAAAGAGTATTAGGATGGTTTGGACACATGGAAAGAATGAGTGAAGAAAGATTAGTAAAAGAAGTGTGGAAGGAGTGAATATGAGGGGGTGTCCTAGGATGAGATGGATGGATGGGGTGAAAGGGGCTTTACAAAAGAGAGGAATGTCTGTTGAGGAAGGACGGGAGAGGACAGAAGACGGGTGAATGGAGAAGGGTTGTGTATAGATGAGGCTGTGATGCATGAGGGGGAGTGAGTGGGGGATGGGGGATGAGGAAGTATGTATGAAAAAATTTGACACAGCCCGAAGGGATTTCTCCCCGTCTTCTCCTTTTCTGCATGAGGGGACGGAGAGGGGGGGGGGTTGCTGAATTTATGAAGCGGCCTTGCTGTGGATATGCTGTGTCTTGCAACACTGCTTCTGACCCAGGGCAATGGACAGGATGCAGGGATGACCCGTCATCCAGGAGGTGCCAAGCTAGGAGGGAGGGGGTAGGGTGGAGGTGAGTGGAATATATGGGAAATGAAATGGGTGGGAGTGATTTCCCCCGTGTAAGGGGGAAAAAGCCTTTGGTATATGTATGTGTGTATGTAACAAGTGCTGAGATAGTTTGGGCATATAGGAAGACTGAATGAGGACATGAAGCAAAAATAGTGTCGAAAGCAGAAGTGGATGGGGTGAACTTAACATAAGAAGATAGAATGAAGGAGACTGCAAGAGACCATAAACTACACTAGGCAGCTCCATATTAACATGAGGGAAAAATTACGAATGAGGTAGATGGATGGGGTGAAAGGGGTATTGGATACAATAGGATGTCTATGGTGTCCCTAGCTCCCCCATATGAGCTTCTACACAATATTTTGGCTTATAGTATAGCCTTGGCAGCATGTGGGTGGACAAGGAATTTATATGTATAGAAATAGCTGGCCTTTGGCTTCATATTATCAATGTGTAGGTTAAGTCCTTATTGTGCCTTTACTACAGGCATTTGTATGCATACAAAAGCACAATCTCAGTCCTGTTTAGAAATAGCTGGCCTTTGACTTCATATTACCAATGTGTAGGTTAAGTCCTTATTGTGCCTTTACTACAGGCATTTGTATGCATACAAAAGCACAATCTCAGTCCTGTTGAGTTATTCTTTGGGCAACCTTCCCTGGTGCTACTTTTCAGTATGCACCATTCGGCCCAAATGTTTCTAAACAGCCTGGTCTTGTAACCAGGGCCCAGTCCTTCTCTGTACTTACAGCATGGCCTCATGGTGAACTCTGTGATCAGCCCCTCGGCCGACCGATCCAGAGGTTGATGCTCACACTAACCAGAATAAAGCCAGCAAACCAGAGCTTCATTCTTGTTCCTATTCCCTTGGCACCGTAGATCCACAGTAACACACTGCTTTGTTACATGTCCACTGAGCAAGGAAGAGGGAGTGTGAATTATAGTATTAGAGAGTGGTTGTAAATGGATGAGGAATCGATACAGCCCAAAGCAATGAGGGTGGTATTTATGTAGTTGTATTATACGGGAAGGGGAGGCTACTCGTGGTGACCTGTTTTTGTATCTCGCAAGATCAAGTTTATTCTTAAATTCTTGTAGTGTTTGCACACACTATTTCTTCATCCAATTTGTTCCATATATCTATCACTCTGTGTGGGAAGCTGTTCTTTTTCAGGTCTCTTCTGTAGTTATCCTTTTTGAGTTTCATTGCATGTCCTCTTGTTTTTCCTCTGGTGATGAGGGTAGACTCACTCTGGCTGTCTGCCTTTGCTGTGGAAGTGCTGTGCCTTGCTTCATTACCTTTGATATGAGCAGTTTGACAAGGGATTGGGATAACCCTTCATCCATGAGTTGCTAGTATTGGAGGAACAGCAAATAGGTTTTGGATATATGTGGAATGGGTGTATGTTTTGACTTGGCCACACACCCCTTATAAGAGGGGTAAAAAGGATTGGCTGCTTGTTATTGTGGCAAAGTAGCATGCAGTCGATACTTTAGGGTCTATATGGGGCGCCCCTACGGACCAGAGCCACACATCATTTTGTCTATGATAGAAGAAATTCTGTTCATAGAGAAATGATGACACTTTTATACTACGACTGTCCCTCCGTTATGCTGTCCCCCAACCCCTTGTTGCTGTCCTGTACCATTTCTCTGAGTATTCTCTTTCTGATTGGGGGATTTCCCTGTGGTGGGGGAAAAGAATACTGCCACCAAGTTTTCCCACTTGGATCGTAAGAGGCGAGAAGAAAGGGACGGGGAGAGGGACTAGGCATCCTTCTCCCTGTAGCCCCAAGGGGTAATTTCCTAAAACAAAAAGAAAAGGCATAAGGGGTGCTGGCGGGCCTCGGGCCAGCACCCTAAGGTTTGGGTCTTTTAATGTGCGTGGATGTGGTACAGATGAGAGTAAAAGGGAAGAGATAGGTAGTATGTTTGTGAGAAGAAAGTTGGATGTGTTGGCTTTGAGTGAAACTAAGTTGAAAGGGAAGGGTGAGTGTATGTTTGGGAGTGTAAGTGGGAGGTTATCAGGAGTGAAGAGAGGGCGAGGGAGGGAAGGGGTGGCTATTCTAGTAAGTGAGGAGATAGGTAAAGGGGTAGTGGAGTGGAAGGAGGTTTCCTCAAGGATAATGTGGATGAAGGTGAAACTGGGAAAGGAGATGTGGGTCTTTGTAAGTGCATATGGGCCGGGCAGTGAGAAGAGCATGGAAGAAAGGGAGGCCTTTTGGATAGATTTAAATGAGTGCATAGAGGGTTTAGGAAGAAATGTCAATGTAATAGTACTGGGAGACCTTAATGCTAGAGTGGGAAATGGTCCAATCGATGGAGTGGTTGGGAAGTATGGAGTTCCAGGAAAGAATCGTAGTGGAGAGTTGATGGTGGAAATGTGTCTAGAAAGAGAGTTGATGATAGCAAATACAGTGTTTCGGAAGAAAGTCAAGCATAAGTACACATGGGAGAGGGTGGTGGAGGGAAGGGTGGTAGATAGAGCGCTAATGGATTATGTAGTGGTAAATAGGATTATGATAGGAAGAGTTAAGGATGTACATGTGCTAAGGGGAGAGGGTGGGGGAATATCAGATCATTTTTTGGTGGAAGGTAAGCTGAGAGTGGAGGATAGATGGAGAAGGAGGAAAGGGACAAAAGGTAGGGAGGTTCTTAGAGTGAACTCCTTGAATGAAAAGGAAAAGGAGAAGGAGTACGAAAAGAAGCTGAAGGAGGAGTGGGAGGGAGTAAAGGATAGAGCAGAGATGGGTGTGGAGGAGGAATGGGGATGGTTCAAGGAGGGAGTCTTAAAGTGTGCAAGGATGGTGTGTGGAACAAGAAGGACAGGGGGAAATAGAAGAAAGGGTAGTGAATGGTGGGATGAGGAAACAAAGAAGGTTGTAGAAGAGAAGAAGCGAGCATTCACAGATTGGTTACAAAAGAGGACAGGGGAGTCATATGAGATGTACAAAGAAAAGAAAAGAGAAGTAAAGCAAAAGGTAAAGGAGGCAAAGAGGAGAGCAGATGTGAAATGGGGTAGGAGTATGACAGAAAATTTTGAAAGTAATAAAAAGATGTTTTGGAAAGAAATTAAGAGAGGAAGAGGAGGCGAATCAAGTAGGGAAGAAAAGGTAAAAGGTACAGATGGAGAGTTGATAATGGAAGAGATGGCAGTGAGGGGAAGATGGGCAGAATATTTTAGGGAGTTGCTGAATGTGAAGGAGGATAGGGAAGGAAAGATAGCTGCAGTGGGAAATACGAAGAAAATGAGAGTGATGAGTGAGGAGAATGGAGGAGAAATAAGGAAGGATGAGGTGAAGGCAGTTGTAAAGATGATGAAAGCAGGTAAGGCACCTGGTCTGGATGGATGTCATGCAGAATGTCTGAAAAAGGGAGGTTCAGTGATGGTGGACTGGTTGGTGAGATTATTTAATGTTTGCTGGAGAGAGGGTAGAGTACCGGAGGACTGGAGTAGTGCCTGTATAGTTCCTCTTTACAAGGGAAAAGGGGACAAGTGTGAATGTAGTAATTTCAGAGGGATTAGCCTGTTGAGTGTAGTAGGGAAGGCTTATGGGAGAATCTTAATTGAGAGGATTAGGAGAGGAACAGAAGGAGTAATTGGTGAGGAACAGTGTGGATTTAGGACGGGTAGAGGTTGTGTAGATCAGATCTTTGTGGTAAGACAGATATGTGAGAAAGCTATAGGAAAGGGGAAGGATGTTTTTTGGGCTTTTATGGATCTGGAAAAGGCTTATGATAGGGTAGACAGAAAGGCACTGTGGGAGGTTATGCAGATTTATGGGATAGGAGGAAAGCTTTTGGGAGCTGTCAAGAGTTTTTATGTGAGTAGTAGAGCATGTGTTAGGATTGGAAATGGAGAGAGTGAGTGGTTTGAAGTAAAGGTGGGACTTCGTCAAGGATGCGTTATGTCGCCCTGGCTGTTCAACTTATACATGGATGGGGTGGTGCGAGAGGTGAATGCTAGGGTAGTGAGTCAGGGATTGGAGATGGTTAAAGAAAATGGAGAAAAGTGGGAGGTGAGCCAGCTGTTGTTTGCGGACGACACTGCGCTTGTGGCAGGGTCAGAGGAGGGATTGAGGAAGCTGGTGGCAGAGTTTGGGAGAGTATGTGATAGAAGAAAGCTAAAGATAAATGTGGGTAAAAGTAAGGTGATGAGATGTTCAAGGGGTGAAAGTGGCAGTAGACTGGAAGTGAACATTAAGGGAGAGCGACTGGAGGAAGTGGATAGTTTTAGATACTTGGGTGCAAGTGTAGCAGGAAAAGGAGGAGTGAAGGTGGAGGTAGAATGTAGATTGAGAGAAGCGAGTAAATGCCTTGGTGGTTTAAAGAGTGTAATGAGAAATAGACATTTGGGAATGGATGCGAAGAGGAGACTGTATAAAGGAGTGATTGTGCCAACAGCACTGTATGGGGCAGAAACGTGGAACATAAGAGAAGAAGAGAGAAGGAGTTTGAATATGTTTGAGATGAGGTGTCTGAGAAGTATGGTGGGGGTTACTAGGCTAGATAGAGTGAGAAATGAGGAGGTGAGGAGGAGAACAGGGGTGAAAAAGGATTTGGGAGAGAGGGTTGATGAAAGAATATTAGGATGGTTTGGACACATGGAAAGAATGAGTGAAGAAAGACTAGTAAAAGAGGTATGGAAGGCAGATGTGGAGGGAGTGAACATGAGGGGACGTCCTAGGATGAGGTGGATGGATGGGGTGAAGGGGGCTTTGGGGAAGAGGGGAATGTCTGTTGAGGAAGGAAGGGAGAGGACGGAAGACAGGTGAGTGGAGAATGGTTGTATATGGATGATGTTGTGACTGCATGAGGAGGAATGGGCGGGGGGGTGGGGGTGGGGTAGTATGTGTGAGTAAATTTTGACGCAGCCCGAAGGGATTTCTCCCCGTCCTCTCCTTATATGCAAAGGGGGACGGAGAGGGGGGGTCGCCGATTAAATGAAGCGGCCTTGCTGTGGATGTACTGTGTCTTGCGACACTGCTTCTGACCCAGGGCGGTGGGCAGGGTGCAGGGATGACCCGTCATCCAGGAGGTGCTCAGATGAGAGGAAGGGTGGGAGGGGTGTGGAGTGTATTTAGGGATGAAATGGGTGGGAGTGTTTTTATGCCTTTCCCTTTTTGGCTACCTCCCTTGGAAGGGGGAAAAAGCCTTGGTATATGTATGTATGTATATGTTTGTATGTATAACATTTTAGATTTATTACTGATGTCATCCTTTTCTTTTTTCCCACAGCCGGGAGCCCCATGGAATATCTCTGTTGAAGGTGTCTTCAAGTGGGCTCAGGAGAACAGTAAAGCTGTCAATACATTTGTTATTCTTACCAACAAAGTGGATCAGGATTTCATTAAAGGAGCTGTAGAAGAGCTAACCTCTTACAATAAAAACAGTGGTAGAGACAGATCAAGGTAAGATTGTGTAAGGAGCAGGAGCTGCTTTTAGTTATTGCTTGTCACACTGCCTTCACTTAGAGCCCTAGTATGGCAAGGTGGATACAGAGACAAATGTATTTAAGTCCATGTTTTCAAAAGTAGTAAGTGGTCTGTTGAGCAGGAATTTTTATATTTGATGATAGTATGAGGGGAGAAGTATAAAGAAAAAAAAAGAAGCAAGACAAAAGATAAAGGAGGCTAAAAGAAGAGCAGATGTAAAATGGTGGAGGAGCATGACAAAATTTTGAAAGCAATAAAAAGATGGTTTGGAAGGAAACCAAGATAGGAAGGGGAGGTAAGTCAGGTAGAGAAGAAAAGATAAAAGGTGCAGATGGACAGATCTTCACAGAAGAGGAGGCGGTAACGGGAAGATGGGCGGAATATTTTAGAGAACTGTTGAATGTGTAGGAGGATAGGGAGGGATTGTTGGTAGCAGTGGAAGGCACAAAGAAAATGATGGTGATGGGAGAAGAAAATGGAGGAGAAATAAGAAAAGATTAGGCGCATGTAGCTCTGAAAATGATGAGAACAGGTAAGGCTCCTGGATTGGATGGATGTCATGTGGAGTGTCTGAAGAATGGAGGTACAGTAATAATGCACTGGCTGTTGAGGTTGTTTAGTGCATATATAAGGGAGGGTAGAGTATCAGAGGACTGGAGGAGTGTAGTAGTTTCGAAGGGATAAGTTTGGTGAGTGTAGTTGGTAAGGGTTATGGGAGGGTGATTTTGATGGAGAAGACTAGGAGAGGAACAGAAAGAGTAATTGGTGAGGAACAGTGTGGGTTTAGGAAAGGTAGGAGTTGCATGGATCAGATTTTTGTGGTAAGGCAGATATGTGAGAGAACTTTAGGAAAAGGTAAAGATGGTTTTTGGGCCTTTATGAATTTGGAAAAGGCATGACAGGGTAGAACACTGTGGGAGGTATTGCAGATATATTGGATTGGGGGAAAGCTGTTAAGAGCAGTCAAGAGTTTTTACGATAGTAGAGCCTGTTAGAATGGGAAATGGAGAGAAAGAGTGGTTTGAGATAAAGGTGGGACTGCATCAGGGATGTGACATGTCACCGTGGCTGTTCAATGTGTACACAGACAGGGTGGTGTGGGAGGTAAAGGCGAAAGTAATGGGCAAGACTGGAGAGAGAGAGAGAGAGAGAAAAAAAAAAAAAAGGAGAAAACTGGGAGGTGAGCCAGTTGTTGTTTATTGACAACACTGCACTTGTGGCAGGGTCAGAGGAGGGATTAAGGGAGTTAGTGTCGAAGTTTGGGAAGCTATATGATAGGAGAAAGTTCGAGGTAAATGTGGGTAAAAGTAAAGTAATGAGATGTACAAGGGTAGAGGAAGGCAGTGAGTTGGAAGTAAATCTAAAAGGAGAGGCTTGAGGAAGTTGATAGCTTTAGGTATTTGGGGTTGCATATGGCAGGAAAGGGAGGAATGGAGGTGGAGGTAAATTGTAGATTGAGAGAAGCAAGGACTGAAAAATGCTATGTGAAATAGGTAACTGGGTAACTGGAATTTACCTATACCACTCTTGCCATACAATGGATGTAAAGGAGATTGTATGAAGGGGTGATTGTGCTGACAGCATTGTATGGGGCAAAGACTTGGAATTTAAGAGAGGCAGAGAGAAAATGTTTAAATGTGTTTGAGATGAAATGTCTGAGAACTGTGGTACAGGTTACCAGGTTTGATAGAGTGAAAAACAAGGAGGTAAGGAGGAGTATGGGATTGGAAAAGGAGATGGCAAATAGGGGTTGCCTTGCTATAGATGTACTCTGTCTTGTATATATGGAAAGAAGAATTGAAGAAAGATTAGTAAAAGCAGTGTGGAATGCAGAGGTGGATGGAGTGAACTTGAGGAGATGACCAAGGATGAGATGCATGGAAGGGGTGAAGGGGGTATTGAGCAAGAGGGGAATGTCTGTTGAGCAAGGAAGGGAGAAGGCAGGAGATAGGGATGAGTGGAGAATGACTGTGTATGGACAATGCTGTTTTGCAAGGAAGGGAGGGATGGGGTTAGGGGGTGCTTGTGTGTGAATGAAAATTTGAAACAGCCTGAAAGGATTTCTTCCCATTTCTTTTTCTACATGAGGGGAAAGAGATGGGGGTTGCCTTGCTATAGATGTACTGTGTATTGCTGTATTGCATTTGATCCAATGCAGTTGGCTGATGCAGGGATGACCCGTCATCCATGAGGAGTTGAGATGGGAGGGGTGGAAAGGGTGGTGGTGGAGAGTGAAATGGGTGGGAATAGGTACCTCCTTTATAAGAGGGAAAAAGCTCATGGCATATAGATAAATAGATTAGGGGAGGAAGGCTTCAAGGGCATAAAACTGTGCCTATTATTCTCATGTGTTGCTCTATGGGAATGATTATGGTTTCTGACTGTATGTGTTCTGTTGTGGTCACTTTAGTGTAGCCCATCCTTATTCTTAATGCTTTATTTTGTGTTGGTTGTAGGCCGTTTCTTTATTTGTTGTGTACCATGCTACGAGAAAGCTATAGGAAAGGGGAAGGATGTTTTTTGGGCCTTTATGGACCTGGAAAAGGCTTACGACAGGGTAGACAGAAAGGCACTGTGGGAGGTTTTGCAGATATACATGATAGGAGGAAAGCTTCTAGGAGCTGTCAAGAGTTTTTATGAGAGTAGTAGAGCTTGTGTCAGGATTAGAAATGGAGAGAGTGAGTGGTTCAATGTAAAGGTGGGACTTCGTCAAGGATGCATTATGTCGCCCTGGCTGTTCAACTTATACATGGATGGGTAGTGTGAGAGGTAAATGCAAGGGTAGTGGGTCAGGGATTGGAGATGGTTAAAGAAAATGGAGAAAAGTGGGAGGTGAGCCAGCTGTTGTTTGCGGACGACACTGCGCTTGTGGCAGGATCGGAGGAGGGATTGAGGAAGTTGGTGACAGAGTTTGGGAGAGTGTGTGATAGAAGAAAACTGAAGATAAATGTGGCTAAAAGTAAGGTGATGAGATGTACAAGGGGTGAAAGTGGCAGTAGTCTGGAAGTGAGCATTAAGGGAGAGCGACTGGAGGAAGTGGATAGTTTTAGATACTTGGGTGCAAATGTGGCAGGAAAAGGTGGAGTGAAGGTGGAGGTAGAATGTAGATTGAGAGAAGCGAGTAAATGCCTTGGTGGATTAAAAAGTGTAATGAGGAATAGACATTTGGGAATGGATGCTAAGAGGAGACTATATGAAGGAGTGATTGTACCAACAGCACTGGTTTGGGCAGAAACATGGAACATAAGAGAGGTAGAGAGAAGGTGTTTGAATGTGTTTGAGATGAGGTGTCTGAGAAGTATGATAGGGGTTACTAGGCTGGATAGAGTGAGAAATGAGGAGGTGAGGAGGAGAACAGGGGTGGAAAGGGGATTGTTGTTGTTGTTCCCTAGACTGTCTGTCCGAGCAGTCCCGTCTCCACAAGGAATGCCACTGCCGAAACTGGGTTTTCCCACAAATCCTTTATAGTGTATGTTGTGTTGTTTGCGTGCATGATTGTGTATAATGCAGTCTTCCATTATGTGTTGTATGGTATGGGGTGAAGTGTTACATCCTGGGCAGCTGTTCACAATGCGGTCATCCAGCCTCTTCTGGTAGCTTAGAAGTGCTGGGTGGTGGCCGCACCGCAGTCTGGCCAGGTGGACTCTGTCCTTTCGTGGGAGAGAGGATTCAGAAGGGTGGATATCAGGGGGTCTGGCATGCAGCAGTGTGTTGTCTTTCAGTGTGTTAATGGAGCAGTGAGTGATATGATTATGAATATGTTTCCGGAGGCTGGTATTTGGTGGTTGTGGAAGAAGAGAAGAGAATATCTGCGTGATAGGTCTATGGGTGTTGTTTTAATGTTTCTTGGTGTGTGTGGGTGTTCTGCTATGTAGTGTAGTGGGTGTGATGTGTTTGTGGTGGCTGCAGCAAGTTTTTGTGTGCCTCTCATTTCGAGGTGGTCCTTGACTTTGAGGATTTTTGTTTCATGGTGTAAATGGTCTGTAGGTGTTGTATTTGTGCAGCCTGTAATTGTTTTTAGGGCTTTGTTTTGTATGATTTGAAGGGTGTTGTGGTGTGTCTCACTGAGATTAGGAGCCCATGCAGGACTCGCATAATTCATCACTGAGCGTATGCATTGTTTGTATATTGTTATATTAGTTTCTTTGTTTTGTCCAAATGTTGTTCCAGTGATTGACTTAAGTGCGTTAAGTCTAGGTGTGCATTTGTTTTTTATGTTTGTGATGTGTTGTTTGAAAGACATGGATGTATCGTATGTTACACCAAGAATTTTCGGTGTGTTTGTGTGTGGTATTAGAGTGTTGTTGATGTAGAGATGAGGTATGTATTTGTGTTCTTTTGTCCAGTTGGTGAGAAGTGTTGCTGTAGATTTGGTTGGAGCTATTTTGAGTCTGTTTGTGATGAACCATGTGTTGAGTGTATCAAGGTATGGCTGGATTATTTCTGCAGCTTTGTCTGTGTTACGATGTGTGCATGTGATTGTTATGTCGTCTGCGTAGGAAGAGATTTGTATTTCTGAGGTGTCTGGTGTGGGTAAGTCATGCATGTATAGATTAAATAGTGTGGGGGATAGAACTGAGCCCTGTGGTACCCCATTCTTAATGTTTCTGATGTGCGATGATTGGCCATTATATGACACGTAAGCATTCCTACCTGCCAGATAATTGGCCAGCCATCTTTTGGTGTTATTGTGCATGTCTGTGTTATATATTTTATTTGTTAGGATGTGGCAGGGGATAGCATCAAAAGCTTTACTAATGTCTAATGTAATAAGAAGTGTTCTGTGGTGGGGCCTATCTGAATTGATGCCATCTAAAATTCTTTGTGTGAGGTTTATCAGAAGAGTGTTTGTGGAGTGTAGTGGCCTAAAACCGTATTTTGAGTCAGCAAGAGGTATATGTGGTGTGACAAGTTTAAGTATTAGGCGTTCAACGACTTTAGAGGGGGTGCAGAGAAGTGTGATTGGGCGGTGCGATGTTGGGATTGTTGGGTCTTTGTTCGGTTTTGGAATGGTGATTATTTTACCACGCTTCCAGATGTCGGGTATAGTGTTGTGTGAATAGCTGTAGTTTGCAATGTTTGTGAGTGCGTGTATACCTTGTGGTCCAATGTGTTTTAGGTGGATGTTGCTTATGTTATCAGGGCCACAGGCAGATGAGTGCTTGAGATTATGTATTATGTGTTTTGTCTGACTGTCTATGAAGGGTGTATAGTCTGAGTCTGTGGGAAAGTCTTTCTTACGTCGAATGGTGCGTCGGTCGTCAGGGTGAGAAGTGAGATGGCTTGTCTGTGCAAAATGAATTACGAGTGCATTTGCTTGTTGTCTGATTGAGGGTAGATTATCTGTTGTTATTATAGCTGCGTGAGAGCGTGTAGTGTTACTGTTGGATAGTGTAATGCTGTTGAGTGTTTTGTACAATTTGCTGGTGTTTGTTTTGTGATCAAGTGTATTGATAAAGTTTTGCCAATTTTGTGTTTTTTGTTCGTGTATTTTATTGGCAATCACAGTGTTTAGTGTTTGTATTTGGTCTGCTATGTTTTGAGGGATAGGTGTGGGGGTATCGTGTTTAAGTGTGTCACGTTGTCTGATGAGGCCTTGGATTTCTGGTGTGAAGTTGGGGTTGTGTGATTTTCTGTTGCCTCTGGGGATGTATCTCTTGTCTGCGTTTATGTTTGTGATTGGTGTACTGTTAAGTGTTTCAAAATGTTGTTCTGTCTCTTCAGTAAAAGCTTCCCAGTTAGCTCTCTTGTAATTGGTGTGTGTGTCTGTGGCCAACTGGGGTTGGGAGATAGGGTTGATGAAAGAGTATTAAGATGGTTTGGACACATGGAAAGAATGAGTGAAGAAAGACTAGTAAAAGAGGTATGGAAGGCAGATGTGGAGGGAGTGAACATGAAGGGACATCCTAGGATGAGGTGGATGGATGGGGTGAAGGGGGCTTTGGGGAAGAGGGGAATGTCTGTTGAGGAAGGACGGGAGAGGACAGAAGACGGGTGAATGGAGAATGGTTGTATATGGATGATGATGTGATGCATGAGGTGGAATGGGTGGGGGGATGGGGGTGAGGTAGTGTGTGTGAGCAAATTTTGACGCAGCCCGAAGGGATTTCTCCCCGTCTTCTCCTTTATGCATGGGAGGGGGTCGCCGATTTAATGAAGCGGCCTTGCTGTGGATGTACTGTGTCTTGCAACACTGCTTCTGACCCAGGGCAGTGGACAAGGTGCAGGGATGACCCGTCATCCAGGAAGTGCTAAGATGAGAGGGAGAGTGGAGGGGTGTGGAGCGTATTCAGAGATGGAATGGGTGGGAATGATTTTCTGCCTTTTCCTTTTTGGCTACCTCCCTTGTAAGGGGGAAAAAGCCTTGGTATATGTATGTATGTATGTACCATGCTGTGGGTGTATAATTAAGTGTAGTTCTTACGAGTTGTTTGTATACATACAGTGACGAGTGTTTTATTCTGCTGTCCAAGTGCCATACCTGCTACTGTCATTAGTATGGTTACTTTCTTATTTGTTGTCACTATGAGGTCTTGTATGTATTTACCTAGTTGTAATATATGGGAGGGGAGCTATGCTCATGGTGACCCGTCTTTGTATCTCTCTGCATCAAGTTTTATCTTAAAATCTTGTATAGTGTTTGCACATACTGTTTTGTTGTCTAATTTGTTCCATGTATCAATTGCTGTGTGTGGGCTGAAGGTCATGTGTGTATGAAAAGTGAGACCCAGTGTTTAAGGATTTTCGGCCAGTGGGAGTGGTGGGCCATTTAATGTGACTAGGATACTTCTTTGATATGTAATAGTATTTACCAAGTTGTATTTTATGGGACTAGAGCTATGCTCGTTTTGACCCGTTTTTGTATCTCTCCACATCCAGTTTGCTTTTGAATTTGTGTATAGTTCTGGCATTAACTGTTTCACTGTTCAATTTGTTCCAGACGTCAATCACTCTGTGTGGGAAACCGTTCTTTTTCAGATCTCTTCTGTAGCAGTCTTTCTGTAGTTTCTTTGCGTGTCCTCTTGTTTCTCTTTGGTCCCATTTTATTAGATCATCTCTATCAAGAACTTCCATTCCTTTCATAATTCTGAAAATGGTCAACAAATCACCTCTCTCCCTTCTCTGCTCTAACATTGTCAGTTGTAACTTCTCCAGTCTTTGTTCGTATGTCAAATTTGATAGTGTAGGTGCCATCTTAGTCACTGATGACTTTTGAGAAAAAGCCGACATTCTGTTTTACCTCAGTCATTGTATTAATTTGTTGGCCAAGTGGGTTAATCTGTCATTACTTGCAGCAAAGATTGAGGTGATGGCGGTTCGAATCCTGCCACTGGTGAAGTAAAACCTAGGGTATGGCTCGTTAAATTTCACACTACAAAGTCTTCTGTAAGAGGCACCTTCATAGCCTTCCGATAGGGGGAGTTTGGGATGTTAAACCATATCATCATCATCATTATCATCAAATTTCTATTTTAGTTGTAATTTTGTAGTTGTAGTACTGGGCTTGTTAGGTCCTCCACGTAGGTGAGAGCTTGGTACTGTGCTCTGGGTTTGTTGTGGGGAGGGCACTTGTGAATAGGTTAAATAGCATTGGTGAAAATATTGCTCCATGGGTAGACTCCAATGTACAATATTATCCCTGATAGATGATGCACCACAATCTCTCCTAGCCAGAATGTTTGTTATCCATTTCTTGTCATTTTGTACATGTAACCGTTTATGGAGCACCGCTGGGCACCAGTGTAACCGTTATGGTAGGTTGTGTGGTTACGTAGGGAAGTCTTAATGCGGCGAGATAGACTCCAAAGCGGGAGTTTTCTTTGTTTATTCAAACAAGAGATTCAGGTTAAACTACAAATGCAAATGCCCCTTTGGGCTAAATACAATAAGTGCCAGGCCTTGACCTAGGGCACAATAGCTCTGACCTCTGGCCGGTAGGTTCGTGACCTACCCAGCCTCCGGCGGTAGGTTCTTCACCTACCCCAGCTCTGGTTACGTGACATGGGTGTTAAACATTTTATAGGAGTGTTAGTGGTTTCAAGCAAGGGTGTTAGTCTTGTTATTCATTGCATGGGGTCTGTTCTATGCAAGAGGGTTAGTCCTATAATTGGTGGATATTGTTTGGTATATTATATATATATGTTAGTTTATGCTTAATATTCTAGGGCAGTTATAATAAAAGGATTTATGATAGGTTAGTCTGGTGACACTGGGCATCTATATCTTGTTTGTCTTCAAATGTGCTGCGCCAGGTGTATGTTGTGGGAAACGCAAGGTAAGCAAGAGGAAGTCTCGCTCTGTTGCAAGCATGTGGATCATGTGCGTGGTGGGTGATGGTTAGTTAGTAATGGATACATATATTAGTTTATATTAGTTTACATGATCTCTTGGCAGTATTTGGAATCTGTCAAAAGCCATATATATGTCTGTTATCATCATTACTGTTGTGTGAGAAGGCACTTTCTTATTGAAACCCTCAAACCATGTTGATTTAGTGAGATTAGTTATATTTTGATTCTTTCTAAGATCTGTCAGTTACAGTTTTGTCATTCTACATATGTCATAACGTACTTGTTATTTTCCTAAGTCTTGACATGGTTTTGTATGTACTGTAATTATACATAAAAGCTTGTTTTCAATCTTCACAGGCTGATAGTGTGTGGATTATCCTGCAAAACCCTAAAAGCTGAATCAAATGATGATGTGTTTGTTATGCAAGGTTTTGGCAAGAACACTCCAAGTATTATCCAGGCCTTCCATGAGAAGCACTTCTGATCTGCAGCAGGGGACCACTAGGACCCATGGATATGGTTATTATCATTTTAATAGAAAACCGGGAAACACTGAATGTGAACATGGAGAAGTTGGAATCTATTCATTTGTGAAGACCATCTAGGAAAAGTCGGCCACCCACTGTCTAGGTAGACTGATCTGTAGGACAAAGACAAAATTGTCTGAAAAACAAGATTTATACTTCTCTCTCTCTCTCCTAAATATGTCGATAATTTGCCAGCTCTACTGGAGTGTTTTGTGGATTTTGTTCCAATCCATAATGGGAATGCAATTCTGGAGAGTGGCAAAAGCACCAAAGAATTTGTTTTATTTTGTTACTTTGACGAAACTTATAAACACTGATATTAAACGATGTAGTTTTATATTGATTCATATACTTTAGATATCAGTGTTGTCATATTTTACTTCAGAAATGAATGTGGGGAAAGGAAAAAGACTAGTTACCATTGTAGCGTCTATAGAGTATAAAATGACTCGAGTCATTGGAAGTTTTTATCGTTGTATTGCACTGTATATTATGCATATGTAACATGATACTTTATATCAAGGACATTAGTATCATTTGTGAAGGTAGTCAAAGGGTTGAACATGGTGGATGGAAGTACAGGTTAACGAAGCTGTATATGCTGTGTGAGCCCTATGATCATCTCAAAAGTCCAGGACACAAGTTGACCCCCAAAATTACTTAAAAAACAGTTGCTATTTAAAAAAAAAATTACAAAGAAAAATTTAATTTATACAGGTATTTATCACTTTTCTAGAATTACAGGTTGGCTTTAATCCATTCACTATGGTGATGTTCCCAATGCTGAATGAAATAATTCAGCATTACCCAGAATAGGATATTTAGAGTCGCTGGAATAAAGTGGTAAGTTGAAAGTCTTCTATACTAGCTGTTAGTAAATTTCCCCTGGCAAGATGAAATAGTCTAATATTAGCTAGAATAAAATTGGTAGAAAGCATCACTGTAGTGAAGAGGTTAACGACTAAGGGTCAAGAGAAGCAAAGATGGAATATTTGGTGGGACACTTAAGTTCCTCTCTTCATAATGGGCAATTCGGGCCAATTGTTTGGTGTCAGAGGAATTCAGCTTTTACATGGTGTCAGGGTTTAGAAGTACTGTAGTTGGCACTGTTCTCAAAATCACACAATACCCTCCTTTTTCACTAAGGACTAATAATGGTAGCAGACAGTGGCTCTAAATTATGCTTGAACACCAGAAGGGCACACATTGTGTATAGATAGTTGTCTTGGGATGAAATTTGGCCAAAGGTGAAATTGTTCCGTACAAACAAACCAAAAGGTGGTTTCCCCCATATAAGATGGGTGGCTTTTGGTGTTCCTGGCCATCAGGCCTAAAGGTTGGTTGGCTTTTTATCTATATATATATATATATATGCCAAGGGCTTTTTTCCCCTTACCAAGGAGGTAGCCAAGTCAAAAGGCATATACCCAATCTCACCCATTACCCTTTCCTCTGTCTCACCTTAGCTCCTCATGGATGATGGGTTATCCCTGTATCCCACCCACTGCCCTGGGTCAGAAGCAATGCAGCAAGACACAGCAAGGCCACTTCACTTATTCAGCAACCTCCCCCTCTCTGTCCTATCATGCAGAAAGAGAGATGGGGAGAAATCCCCTCTGGCTGCATCAAAATATCATTCACACATAACCACTCCCCCAAGGCATTTACTTACCTCTCTCAAACTACAGTTTACCTCCACCTCCACTCCTTCCTTTCCTGCCACATGCGACCCCAAATACCTAAAGCTATCCACTTCCTCCAACCTCTCTCCCTTTAGACTAAAGCTAAGAAAATGACACTGATGGGTGAGGAAAATGGAGAAATAAGAAAGATGAGATGCAAGTAGTTATTAAGATGATGAGAGCAAGTAAGACACCTGGGTTAGATAGGTGTCATGCAGTTTGAAGAAAGGAGGTACATTGATAGTGGACTGGCTAGTGAGGCTGTTTAATCTGTGTCTAAGGGAGGGTAGAGTGCTGGAGGACTGTAGGAGTGCCTGTATAGATCTGCTTTACAAGGGAAAGGGGAATGTAAGTGTAGTAGTTTTAGAGGGATCAGTTTTTAGAATGTAGTGAGGAAGCTTATGGGAGGGTTTTACTCGTAATTGAGAGGATTAGGAGAGGAACAGGAGTAATTAGTGAGGAATAATGTGGGTTTAGGAAAGATAGGAGTTGCATGGATCAGATTTTTGTGGTAAGATATGTAAAGATGTTTTTTGGACCTTTATGTATTTAGAAAGGGTTATGACAGGGTAGACAGGAAGGGACTGTGGGAGGTTTTGCAGATATATGGGAAAGCTGTCAAGAGTAGTCATGAGTTTTTATAAGAGTAGTACAGCCTATGTTAGAATTAGAAATGGAGAAAGCAAGTGGTTTGAGGTAAAGGTGGGGCTGCATCAGGGATTTATCATGTCACCATGGCTGTTCAATATGCACATGGATGGGGTGGTGCAGAAGGTAAATGAGAGGGTAATGGGCAGGGGATTAGAAATTGTTAAAGAAATTGGAAAATTGTGGGATGTGAGCCAGTTGTTGTTTGCTGACAACACTGCACTATGCCAGGGTCAGAGGGGGGATTAATGCAGCTAGTGATGGAGTTTGGAAAGGTATGCGAAAGGAGAAATTTGAAGGTAAATGTGGGTAAAAGTAAGGTGATGAGATATACTAGGGGAGAGGATGGCAGTGAGTTGGAAGTAAGCCTTCAGGTTGGTTTTCTAACATATATATATATATATATATATATATATATATGTACATAACACATACACTAAGAGTCCCTTTCCACCTTAGAAGAGGAGTGGCTCAGCCAAGGCATACACCATCCATTTGTTGTCCCTTTTATCTCAGCTTTTTGTGAATGAAGGGTTATCCCTGTACCCAGCACAGCCTGGGCCAGAAACAATGCAGCAAGGCACAGGGCCTGATAACCAAAGCTGGTCTACCCCATCATGGAGCTATCCATTCTCAAAACCCATCAACTGGGCTGACACTTGATGTCTGGAATGGGACCAAGATCGCTATCAACTTCAAATGTATTTCATACACCTTTTTCATATATGGAGAGCTGACAACCATTGACTGCTCCACTCCTTATAATTTTTTTAGCCAGTGACATAGAAATAACCCTGCACAAGTAGAACATAGACAACAATCTAAAGGTTCCTCCCAGAGAGATCTGTGGAAGGACCCAAGGACCATTGCCAGCCACTATGGGGCTGCAGGTTTTCCACTTAGCAAAACTCGACAACAGTTATTATCAAAATAAGAACCTTATATGCACAATAAGATGGATCCCATGTTTCCTCTAGAAGTTTACAGGTCTAAAGGATGTTTGTTCACTGCCATGTAACTACAGGTTTCCAGAAAAACTCAAAGCAACAGTCGTTTGATATTTTGGTTATAACAATTGAGTTTTACCTCTGGCCAAATCTAACCCACCTGTCAAGACATCTGTCTAAACACTTACTCCTTGTCCTGCTGAATTAGTCTAAGCAGCACTTTAGTCCCTTGTGTGAGAGGGGACTTCTTTTCAGTGATAGAGACAGTGAAAAATGGACCCCAGCATCAGTTAAAAGTTTACACAATTCCTTGTTAAAAATTTTTTGGCTTGCAATATAAATCGTTACCCCACCACCTAAGAGTACAGTATAGGTAAAAAAGAAAAAAATATATCAATATATCTATATATATATAGGTCTTATGTGTGGATGGTGTTCAGCTTAGCAGTGATGGTTTGATGAGAGATACAGAAAATGGAGATTGTGCATGAACAAGGTGGCTCTGAAAATGGTGAAATAGTTTGCTTCAGATGGGTCTTAACATGTGTATGGTGGTGTGCAATTTTTGCACTGATATTTTCACATATGACATGTGAACCATGTTAGCATTATATTGGGCCTTCAGTCTTGCATCTTTAATCGTAGAAGGGAGCATGAGGAGGGGCACTGGGATTTCACCTCTGAAGAGCTGATGTCAACAGAAATGGAAATGGCTGACCACTTATTGGTTCATATTTTCCAGCCAACAGTAAATGAGGTATAGTACTATAGCCCCCTCCACACTAACTTGGAGGGGGATTTGATAGATGCAGAATTTCATTTATAACTGGGGAACTTTCTTTGTGAAATATATGCAGTAACCCTTTGGACATTAGATAATTTTATATATCCATAAAAAAGGTAGTCATTTGTAAAAAATTTACCTTAAATTTTTTAAAAGTATAAATAAAGTATATGGAAACATGAATGGACAAGGGTCACCAAGTTATTGTAACCCAACTATAGGTACATTATCTTGTGGCGGTCAGGTTGACTCACTTGTCCACTTAATACCTGCCCAATGTTTCTCAAGTCCAAAGAAACTGTGGCAAGCCATATTCCAGTTTCATTTCTTCAATTCTGTCCTTATAGTTTGTGTATGTAGTGTAATACTTTTATCAATAAAATAAAATAAATTTGTTGAATAACTATTCATCTATACCTATGTACCAAGGGTTCTTCCCCCCCCTACAAGGGAGGTAGCCAAGTTGAGGCACATACCTGCCATTACACTCCTATCCACCACCCTTGTCTCCCTCTTATTTTAGCTCCTCGTGGGTGAAAGTTAAATGCTTAGGTTTATATAAATTGTGTACCTAGATACTGATGAAGTCTGACAAATAGATGGTATTAGAGGATCAATCTGCTTAGTGTTGTTGATTGTTGGAAGAGGAACGAGGAATAGCGTGGGTTTGGGAAGAGGAAAAGGATAAACCTTTTATAGTGGGGCAGATGTTTACATCTCATTTCACCTCTAACCAAACATTTTGACTTCTCTATACTCTCATTTACCAGTTCTTTAAGCACTTTTTACTGTTAACTGCTTCATTACCATCATTAATCCTACTCTCTTTTTGGTTTTCTGAGGATTATAAATAAATTCTGGGAATCTGGACTTTTATTGAGTGGTACTGTTGATTTTACAGTTTTCATAACTCTTATCTACGATGTTCAAGCAAGAAATGATGTCCTCTTGCAATGGGTATCTTAGCATTGCAGCCTTTGCAGCTTCTTCCTTTTGCTGCTGGTAGGGGGATTCCTTCTAGCATAGAAGATAGCCCAGGAGTCACCAGTGGCTGTCTTATGCCTATTGACAGTAATGGCGGCTGTGATGGTCATGATGGGCCCCAGGTGGGTGAGGTGGCCTTCAGGTGTTACATGATCAAGTTTCATTCTCTGGAGGGCATACATGCTGCATCCCTGCGAGAACCCATGGCAGAGTGGAACGTGAGCATCCAGACAAAGGCACAGACATGGTACAGGCACCACTGCCTTTAACTACCTCAAACATTTATAGGTGACCCTTAAAAACAGGACCTTTAACACAAAAAGGATTAAGTGCCTGGAAAAAAAAGCAAAAAGAAAAGAAAAAATAAAAAGAAAGAAAAGTGGGGAAAGATGATTTTATGAATCAAGAAAAAAAAGTTAACAATTCATGGAAAAATTAGTACAGACTATAAGTACCTTACAAAGGTTCATGGCACATGTAACCAACATGATGAAAACTAACTTGCATGTCGTGTACCAACTCTTCACAAGGGTGCAATCTCTAGAGCAACTTGAGCTGAGAGTAAGGCAGCCAATAACAAAGAGCATGTCATCATCCTACTTGCAATGGGATGCAAGACTACAAGACATATATACATGATCATTTTCATTAAAGTGCTCATCAATATTGTACAGTCATGAATTACAGAACAGTTTATTTACATTTTCCAACTGAATATATACAGATGTCAGTTATCTCACTTCCACATTTATTTACAGTAAAACATTTCTTACAATAGCATTGGAAGGTGATGTTTTTTTTTTAATGGTTATAAAATCCATATATTTCTTATCATCCTACAAGTATTGTAAATACAGCACAGTCATTAGAGAGTATTATCAGTCAAGTTAACAGTAGAGTTTTGCAAACACTGAAAGAGCCTTACAAGCTACAAATCAATATTGGTAATAAATAGAAAGAGCCTAGTCATCAAGTAATAGTAATATGATAAATGATAAGAATCATCACTAAATGGCAAACATGAATACCTTGTGTAGCTCGTTCTTTTGACAGAGCCATGAAATATCTGCATTATGACATGCCTTAACTTATAACAACACTGGGAGCATTTGGGGTTAGAATCAGATCTACTAGTGACATAAGGAGCTATAGGTTAATGCTATATGGATGAAGAGGAAATTCTCTATACAATGATGGAGCTTCAAAACGGTCGGGAACTTTTCATCCACACATCCTCAACCATCCCACACAGCCTCCTCAGCCAACTTGTGGACTCAGTGGCCCATGTGTCACTTTCTGCGTGCATATGGGAGGTTGCCAACTTTCCCATAATGGGAGAGAGAACATGGGCAACATCTAAGTTGCCTTATGTGATGGGGCTTAAGGGTGGTGCTTCAACAGATGGCTTGCAGCTTAAATGGGCCTTGTAAAGTTAGCAGGGAAGAGGCCCTTTTCATTAACACTGGTGGTTTCCTTGTAACCACACAACCAGCCTTCCTCCTGGAAAAAAAAAAAAGTCGTACATGATTAATTCTACGAGATTTCCCATCAGCTGTGCAAATAAAACAATTTAGACTACATTCTTTAGTGATATTTCACTTCCTAAAATAGATATATCTAAAGGATAATGAAATTACCACATTTTAACACTCATGCCTATACCATCAGTAAACCTCACCTGTTCCTCAGGATCATCATATTCCACAACATTGATTATCTCCCCAACTTCAAAGCTCAACTCATCTACATCCTCACGGGTGTACTTGTAAGTGGCTCTCACACGGTACAGGACTCCTGATGGTAGCCCCTCTGTTGTAGCTCCTGTATGTGTAGATTCAGGGGTGAGAAAACAAGAACAAGAGGTCATTATACTTTCAAGGGTATTTCACACTTCAGCCACACCAGAACAGATATTGTTTAAACAATGCAAGTTATCCACACGCTATGGGGATATAAAACACAGCTTTGGTTTGGTAAGTCAAGGCCACAAGAAAGACCCAGGTTTCCTACACCACACCATGCATCACTACCTGCAACACCACTGTAACCTGGAAAGTCTGCTGAAAATGCCAGGGATTTAGATCACCATGACTTTGCACAACAACGCCTTTTCCTTTGTCAAATAATCAGTTCAAAGATGTATGGAAAGTTTTTATATTTTCAAAACAAGGAAATATAGACTCCTGGGTCCACATATAATTCACGTCATCTTCGTCAAGAGTTCTTCAGTAATGCAATACATCAAATCAGTTAAAAAGCAACCTGGCTGTGAGCCTTACCAAACCAGTGCTTTATGACTTGAAGCAAATCCCTGAAAACATCTAATCCTCAATCAATCAGTGTTTCAAGGAATGGCTCTTCTGACCCTTTACCTGGTGGAACCTTGGTCAGCAAGTGCAGATACAGATCCTTCTTAGCAATGGAGTACAGTGTTGCCGGATTTTGAGGTGGAGAAAGACGTGCTCCTGACAAGACATTTTGAGCAAAAGTGACCCCAGCTGGAGCTATCTTTGCTTGCTCAACTCTTGCTTTACTCTGCACAACAGCTTGCTTACTGTTCAAGGATTTCTTGGCCCCTGAGGATGACCCAGCATTGCTCCCATTAGAATGGGACAGGGTCAGGTAAGTCTACACCATATCAAGGCCCTACATGAACAAATAAAACCACTGCAATTCTACAAGCCAACTTGTATCAGCTGCTCACTACAATGAAGTCTGAGTTTTAACACCCAACTTGATTCACCTTAGTATTAACTAAAGAAATGCAAAACCTTTGACATTTGTTTTGACAGATAACTTTTATGTTCACCATATAAATTCAACATTACTTTGGTACTCAGTGAGAAAAAATATATATGTATTTCTTTAAAGAGTGGATCAAAAATCTGCAATTTGATTGATCAGTTACTCATCTGAATGACTGATATTTTGCACAAATTCATTACTATACAGGCAAGCTGATAATTTAAGCACAAATATGTTTGTGACATAGTAAAACAAATTATTTCATCTGCATATGTCAACATCCAACCAGACCTTTCAAATGAAATGTGTGCCAGCTTGCATACAAAAATCTATGCAACTCATCCATATCAAATGAAATAAACAATCAATACAACATTGTTTAATTACAAAAATTATGCAATAGCATTAGCAAGACAAGGAATCTTCAGTCTAATGACTGGGTATTACAATGGTGAATACCAGATATGTTCAGCTTCTACTGACTCACAAACACGCTAGTAAGAACATGATTCCTTACAAGCCAGGAAAGACAGGATAATTTCTGGGTTCTAAATCTGAGGGTTTTATCTTATTGGGTAATATTTAAGGCTGTAATGTGACAAGTGAGCAGAGGGAAAAGTTTGCCAACAATGAGTTAAAATGGAAAATCTGAGATTAATACAAGTTTCTCTTGATCCATTATAGGTCTTTGTTTTGTACCCCAATAGGTTTTGAGAATGGTTGACAGGGCAATGATTATCTCTGAAATCTACCTCACAGGACCACCATGAGCAGGTAACTATCACTGGTTCCTCATTATCCATTTAATTAGGGGATGAGGTTTTCTCTACCTGCTATGAATACCATTTCAAGTTCTTATCTTCCACTCAAGAGAGAGACAAGATATCAAAGCTGGATTCAAAAGTAAGCTCTAGAAAAACCACTGTGATGCTCATTTTGACTTCTGTCTGGGAGTTGATGCCGAAAGTGAGGCAGTAACTGTGACAGTGTAAGGAATCAATGTCAAACATTTCTCAAACTACCAATAACACCCTTCCAATTCACAACCAAAAGTCCTCTGGCAATGGTACATGATGGTAGGGGCAGGAGATGTTGAGCTCTGAAAGATCCTAGTCACAACCTGCATGGGTGGCTGTGTGCACCCTAGTCAGAATATACTCCCTGCATGGGGAGGGGTGCCATAAACATGGCCTGTTTAAATGCAATCTGACTAGGGAGTTGTCCTCAGCAAGGTTACCCAAATGTGGTGGCAGCATCATCATCATCATCCTCACCTTCATCAACATAACCAAACAATAATGAGGGAGCAACAACTCTCACTTGTACTCCTACATTACTCCCCTGTGAATGCAGCCATGAGCAGCCCCAAATTTGAGATCAATCTACAGGTAATACCATACCGAGTTACCATTCCCATGGATCCCATGAGCATTGCTCTTTTCCTGTATAACAATTACGTAAATACAGACTAATAATTGTTGTCACTGATATTATCAACAAAATGAAATACCACAGTCAATGACTGAACTCCAATCCCACTAGGCAATGTTGCACTACTGAACCTACCTAGATCAACCAGCCAAGAACCTGATTTTGACTATCCAAGATTTTTGGTCTTAAACCCTAACAATGAGTCAATAACAAAGTGATATCCCATGAAAATATATGAGGAGTTTGAAGAAGATGCTGAAAAAGTGTCGTATGTGGCACCATGGACCCTTATAACAGAACTAGAATGAAGAATCCAATATGACAGTCAAATCCTTAACAATCCTGGCAGAAACCCCAATCCAAGAGGATTCAGAGGTGAACACAAGGATTAATAGGGGATGAACAGTGGGCTGAGGAAAGCAGGGCGAGTAGACTTTTTTTTTCACTAAGGTGAAGAGAAGATAAATGTGGGTAAAAGTAAGGTGATGAGATGTACAAAGGGAGAAAGTGGCAGCAGACTGGAAGTGAGTATTAAGGGAGAGAGACTGGAGGAAGTGGGTATGTGAGAGGAGAGAACTGAAAGTAAATATGGACAAAAGGTGACAAAACATACAAGGGTAGACAATGGCAGAGAACTGGAGGAAAGTTATAGAAGAGGGAGGCTCAAGGAAGTGAAGAACTGTATTTGGGGTCTCCTGTACCAGTGGAGGTATATTTTAGATTAAGAAAAGCAAGTAAGTCACGAGAAATAGGTATCTGAGTATGAACACCGAGAAGACTATAAGAAGGGGTGGTCATACCCACAGCACTCAGGGGTTGCAGGTTTTCCACTTTGTGAAACCTGAGGCAACAACTCGTTCATTAATTGTATTCTTCATCTCAGTACTTGATAAAGCTCAAACAAGCATAATAATGATATTTATTCCCACAAGTTAGCTGCCATCTTCAAACAGGATAGTTTAAAAAAAGACATCATCTTGGGGGTTAAGTTTTTCAAGCACCACATTAAGGTAGACAAAATGACCTCATCTTCAGACATGCTTAACGCAAACTGGAGTACCAAGAACAATGAAAAGCTTCTTGCCATAGTGGCCAAAACTTCTGTCCATAGTTGCAATTAATATAATATAATGAAGATGGAAAACATCACTCCACAATCACAGGATACCGGTAAGCTTCCATTCCAGAGTTTTAGCACAGCAGCCAGAGCTTCTACTTCACACATCACAAGCCTGGTTATACAAAATTACAAAGCCCACAAAACCATTTCTAAGATTATGATGTCCACAAAACCAAATAAACAAATTTAACCACAAATACTACTATATACCTAAATATTCACCTTAAGCCAAAATACATCACTGGGTATTTGAAGAATAGCATTTGTCCAACATGCTGCTGTCCTACGCCCATCAACATATGAACAGGTAACTTCTGGTGCTCTGACTTGGTACATAAGTCAATCCTCATACAAACATGCCTCTACCACGTACTATTTTGAAACAGGCCTTACATCATGCACAAGCAACTGCCTAACAACAAAAACTTACCAACTGGGATGTCATAGATTTCCTCCACCTTTTTATTAATGTCCTTGAGGGGAGATGAAAAAGTTGGCCCATTCTGAACAATGCCTGGATCAACGATTTCATAGCTCTCGTCCCCCCCTGCACCTTCCACCGCCACGCCCGTCACTGTGTCCCGTAACACCCCATAACAAGTTGGTTAGTTTATTCCTTGTTAGTTGAGCCAAGCCACCATTCTTTCATTCAAGCCTTCTGCAATGTGCAGTAATTACTAATACTGAACACATTTCCACAATCCTCCAAATTTTTACTTTCTAAACATCCCACCACAAAAGAAATACAAAATTTAGATGGGAGTTATGACTTCCTACCTCGTTTATATGCTTGAACACAAGATGTGTGACAAAATATATCAAAAAATATTCAAAGATTACTAATTCTCAGGAAAAGATTAAATAAATGAAAATTAAAATAAATACCAGCAATTTTAAAGTCAATAAAGCAAAGCAGAATAATGATGAGATGGCTCATTGGTATTGTACCATCAGGACAAGACCAAAATGTATTAAGAGATTAGGGAAGTAAAACTACCATTCTCCTCTAATTAAGGTAACAAGTAAAAAACAATAGAGGTGGGGGAAGATGCATGAAAAACTATGAAGGATTATTCATAACTGCATGCTGTGAATACCTATTATTCTATATACAAATGCACCATTCCATTAGGTGATCTAGATGGTACCATAAGCACCTCCTGGAAGTTTGCTAGCACCCCTCTGTAATTCCTTCCAGTTGTTCCAGCAAGGATGTATGGATGGACAATGTCCACAAGCATTTGCAAGCTGAATACAAACTAAATATAAATTGTTGTTGAGGGTTGCAGGTCTCCTGCAAGAAAGACCTTGGGGCAACGGGCTGATGAACTAACAAGTTGTTATGCAATTAAACAATGGCGGCAAAGAACATACATTGATCATGCACAAGGCTAGAAGTATGCAGTCAACTTGAAGTGAAAGCATGTGGCTGCCATGATTTGCACCCAAATCACATTGACATTGAGTGCAGCACTCTACCAACTGATCTAAAAACTTGTCCCAAACTTCATTGATAGAGTTTGATAGCCATTGAGGCAATGCTAATTCTTCATTTCCAGTATAGGACAATACTTCTAGCCCAACAAGTTATCAATGTGTGCCCTTTGCTGGAGCTGCATTTAGTTGCATAACAATTTATATACATAAAATGAAGACAAAACATGGGACCTGTGGGCCTACTGCAAAGAGACCTGGCACAAGGACTAACTGATTGACAATTTACATTCAGATTGTAAACACTTTGTACCCCTTATGCATCCATATGGCAACCATGCTGAAACATATTGATGGAACTATTAAGGGGCACCCACATCTTGCAGAGGTAGGGTTGGGGTAGGGTGTATGGCCTCAATAAGCCGCTCATTCCCCACCTAAATCCACATTGTACCATTTTAATCTATCAGTTACTAAGAGAAAGCACAAGAAAAAATATACATGTCTATAAATATGTATATACTTCAGCAGGCTCTCTCTCTGGCAGGCAACTTTGAAGATAACAGCATGAGGGCTCTGACCTCTCCTTGTGCCTCTACCTTTTCAATAACTTGTTTATGCCTTTACATACATACATACATATACCAAAGGCTTTTTCCCCTTTACATGGGGGGTAGCCAAAAAGAAAAAGGCACAGCAACCACTCCAACCCATTCCATTCCCTACATTTCCCCTCCACCCTCCTCCCTGGCACCTCCTGGATGACAGGTCATCCCTGCATCCAGTCCACTGCCTTGGGTCAGAAGCAGTGTCGCAAGACACAGCACATCCACAGCAAGGCTGTTTGATAAAATCGGCGACCCCCCCTATCCGTCCCATTCATGCAGAAAAGGAGAAGACAGGGAGAAATCCCTTCGGGCTGCGTCAAATTTTTTCTCATACATACTTCCTCACCCCCCATCCCCCACCCACTCCCCCTCATGCATCACAGCATCACCCATACACAACCCTTCTCCATTCACCCCTAACTTCTGTCCTCTCCTGTCCTTCCTCAACAGACATTCCTCTCTTTTGTAATGCCCCTTTCACCCCATCCATCCATCTCATCCTAGGACACCCCCTCATATTCACTCCTTCCACCTCTGCCTTCCACACCTCTTTTACAAATCTTTCTTCACTCATTCTTTCCATGTGTCCAAACCATTCTAATACTTTTTCATCAACCCTATCTCCCAGCTCCCTTTCCACCCCTGTTCTCCTCCTCACCTCCTCATTTCTCACTCTAGCCTAGTAACCCCTATCATACTTCTCAGATATTTCATCTCAAGCACATTCAAACTCCTCCTCTCTTATGTTCCATGTTTCTGCCCTGTACAGTGCTGTTGGAACAATCACTCCTTCATATAAACTCCTCTTAGCATCCATTCCCTGATGTCTATTTCTCATTACACTTTTTACTCCACCAAGGGATTTACTCTCTTCTCTCAATCTACATTCTACCTCCACCCCCACTCCTCCCTTTCCTCCCACATTCACACCCAAGTATCTAAAACTATCCACTTCCTCCAGTCTCTCACCCTTAATGCTCACTTCCAATCTGCTGCCACTCTCTCCCCTTGTACATCTCATCACCTTACTTTTACCCACATTTATCTTCAGCTTCCTTCTTTCACACACCTCAAACTCTGTCACTAACTTCCTCAATCCCACCTCTGATCCTGCTACAAGTGCAGTGTCATCAGCAAACAACAACTGGCTTATTTCCCACTTTTCTCCATTTTCTTTAACCATCTCCAACCCCTGACCCACTACCCTTGCATTCACCTCTCACACAACCCCATCCATGTATAGATTGAACAGCCAGGGCAACATAAGATATCCATGACGAAGTCCCACCTTTACCTCAAACCATTCACTCTCTACATTTCTAATCCTAACACAAGCTCTACTACTCTCATAAAAACTCTTGACTGCTCTAAACAGCTTTCCTCCTTTCCCATATATCTGCGGTACCTCCCACAGTGCCTTCCTGTCTACCCTGTTGTAAGCCTTTTCCAGATCTATAAAAGCCCAAAAAACATCCTTACCTTTTCCTATAGCTTTCTCACATATCTGTCTTACCACAAAAATCTGATCTACACAACCCCTACTTGTCCTAAAAGCACACTGTTCCTCACCAATTACTCCCTCTGTTCCTCTCCTAATCCTCTCAATCAAGACCCTCCCATAAGCCTTCCCAACTACACTCAACAAGCTGATCCCTCTGAGACTACTACACTCACACTTGTCCCCCTTTCCCTTGTAAAGTGGAACTATACAGGCACTCCTCCAGTCCTACATTAAATAACCTCACCAGCCAGTCCACCATAACTGTACCTCCTTTCATCAGACATTCTGCATGGCATCCATCCAACCCTTACCTGCTCTCATCATCTTAACAGCTGTCCTCCCCTTAATTTATCTATTTATTACCTTGATGTTTTCTGTAAACTATGTATTCCATATTGACAATAAAGTTGTGAAACACTGAAACAATGATAAAAAAAAAGTCTCCTAGTTTGACTACTCTGCATCAGTACTGTAATGTCCTTTGCAGGCCTCTTACATAGTCTTCCTCTTGAATTGCACTGCCTTGTTCTTGGCAATGAACAAGTCAATCAGAAAATTGTGAATTGACATCATGCTATTATCTTCAAATTTCACTCACCTTGCCACTCAAACAAACACACATATTCATACACACACACACACACATGCATGCATGCATACCCATACTACTTACATACACACAAGTAAATACTAGGATTCCAAGTCCAACACTTGATCCAAAACTAATGAATCTCTCTCTCTCTCTCTCTCTCTCACACACACTCACTCGCACTCACACATAATTTATACATATGCATAAACATATATATATATACATATATATACACAGTGTTCAGGTGTGGTTAGGTTCAGATTCAACACAAGGCAGACATCACACAATGCACAAATCAACTTAAATTTTCCTACCTCTTGGGATTCTGTAGGTAATTTTCTTGAGTTACCTATAGCTGCACCCATAACCCCAATTATGATCAAACTTACAATTTTTACCTGACACTTCTCTGCTTTGATCAATGAAGTTACTGCTAACTACATCAAGCTCTCCATCTATCCTGAAGATGGCAGTCTCATCCATCACAACACAATATCTTTACTATGATAAGTAGCATTACAAGGAAATAACAAATGTTATGCTGTGAAGAGTATAGCAGTAGCTCCATTCTCAAATTCTCATTTCATTCCTGAACTATCCAACCACACAACTGAACAAAAAGTCCAAACTGACCTACTATTACTTAAAACAAATTTGGGTGCAAAAACATCTTGGTAAATTCTATAAAAGAAATAGAGCCATTTCAAATAAAAAATAAAGAAAACATTCATAAATGTGTTTCTTTGACTTGGCTACAGCTGAAAGATTATGCAGAGTATGATTAACTAGATGGGGAAAAACTAGATATCATTAAAAATGGTTAGTAAGATGGTCAATGTGGATAAATGCAGAAGCATATAGCATTTTTCCGATTCATTTTCATAAACATACTGTAACCATCTGATTCACTCCCAATGTTCTCATAATGATCTGTTAGCAAGTTCTACTTCAACTCACCAGGGGGCACAACTGTTCCAACCACAGTGCCATTCGTACGTGCGGGAGAGCCAGGAGCTGAGCCATTAACCTTCTTGTCTTCAAATTCAATTTCCTCATATGGTCGTCCCTGGTCCTCTTTGGCAGGAGTTACAGGTGCAGAGATTGTTGGCCGGCTAAAAGGATTTAAAACTCATAAAAAGTTGTGCCTAATTTGTTATATTACTATATCACTAGCTCCTATTATCTCTAATTCAAGCAGTAAAACATGAAATTTGTATATTCAAAGTAATGATATCTTATTATGTACAAGATACGTAAAGTTATAGTAAAAATTTCTGTGCAACAAATGAGAAACCCACAAGGATGAGTGAAATACCATTTTTGAGGGTAAAGAATAAGTAGGTTATACATCACCCACTCCAAATGTAACAAACACGAGCAACAGGTTTTTCCATCACCACAAAGAAATGAAGGAGTAAACTAATCTATGTGAGGGGCACAAAGTGCATCCTTAATACAAATGCAGCAACAAAATTTCAACTTGTTACATCTTTTATTTATCTATTTTTTTCACTACAACCTTTTGCAAAAAGTTAAAACTTACTATTTCCAAATACTTATCTAGATTTAAATATTAATAACCAATTTTTTACTTAAAAAAAAAAAAAAAAAAATCCCCAAATCATACGACTATTTTTTCTAAATTAATTTCCATATTGGACTTACAATTTTCCAAACAAATTAAAAAATATACTATAGGGCCACTGCCTTCTCCATCATGTTGCTACCCAGTGCCTTTAAGCAATAAATGAAAGTAGAAAATTTACTTGTCATCATCACTGTGGGATGTTGCGTTGTTGTCATTCTCAATGGCAGGGGAGCCAGGGGTGTCAGGGGGTGGGTTAGTGGGTGGTGGCGGGGTTCCCCCTGATAAAGACTCTTTAGGAGTAGTAGTGGCCTCCTCCTGGTCACTCCCTGTCTCACCCACTACTTCCTTCTGTTCGTTGGTGACCCCCTCATTGTCACCGCCATCGTACCACCTGTAATACACGCCCTACAGTGCTACTCACATGCTAAACACTAATGCACCTCTCTCTGTGCAACACTGTTCTCCTTTGTGCACTTTTGGCCAGCAATTTCTTGGATCAGTAGTACATATTTCAAACTCTGGGTATAATGACACATATACATATAGTTTCATTATACCCAGAGAGTTGTGTATAAATTCTTACTAACCAAGTTACAAACTGCATTATACATCAAAAGTGTATACACACATTTCTGATCAGTATGTCATTGCAAGAATTTGCTGGTCCAAATCTTTATACCTTCTGATAGGGTGACTGGGTGGGACAGATAAGCAACAAATTGGCTGACAAAACAAAAGGAATGGGTTTATCTAAAATCTATGGCTGACATAGGGGAGGTGGAAACAAGCAAGATCACTTTCTTACAGCACTTCAGGTGCACATAAAAAGGGTAAAAGTGCAAATAAACAATAATAGGAGAAAGATACACTGAACATTTTAACTTAATGGTGCAGCAAAGTAGCCTGGAAAAGAACTGTCATGCTTTTGAATTAATCATAAAAGGGTAAAACTCAAAGCAAATAAAAACTTAAATTTCATGCAAGAAGGATAACAGGGAACAACCAAACCAGTTCAAGGTTATGCTCTTTAGTGACTAAGAAAATGGCAACATTCTGAATCTACTCCAGTCACATGCTGAAGTCACGAGGATGGAATTTCAGAGTTCTTTTGCAGTGAATATATGACAAAAAAAAATTTGTCTTTCATAAAAATCAGTTATCATCTTTGATCTTATAACATCTGCAAGTAAAATAAAAATCCCCAACAGGAAGTAAATAATGCATACATATGTATGTAGGAACTCCAAATGACACAAATATACAGTATAACAATAAAAAATATGCACATATACACAATTCTATATACAGAGGCCACACTCCACCTTAAGAGGGGACCGAATTGGCAGAATCAAATCATACACACACTTGCCAAAAACCTCACTCATACTACCCTCATTTTTGCACCTTGGAAACTAATCCCTCCAATAACCCCACCCCCACACATACCTAATTGTTTAAGTTAAACAAAATGCAGCAAGAGAGTTCATATTCCATATGGACTGGAAGCTGGTTTACTCCCCGAGAGAGCGAGTGAGTGAGTGAGTGAGTGAGTGAGAGAGAGAGAGAGAGAGAGAGAGAGCTATCTTTAACCACATTCCAACAAACATATGTATGCACATTTTTGGGATAATCATATTTTATATTATTTGTCTCTAAAGAGACTCCATCCTTGTATTCTAATTATAGAGGCAAAACCTAGGGTAAAGTCTGATACATACACTGAGGGAGAATTTGGTGTGGTTGGAGTCTTGGGAGAGCTGGGTGCAATCATTGAAACAGGCCTGGGGGCTGATGGAACTCCCCTTTTGATTTTGTATGTTCCCCGTGCACACTCCTTCCCTAGCTTTTCAGCGATTGCTTCTAGTTCAGAAGAAATCTAAAAAAAAATTGAAAATGACATATGAGACACTGAATTATGAGATATATACTACATATTCAAAAGAATTCAACCCATATTCTTTTTGCAATAAAGCTGTCACCTGTTAATGTAACATTAATGCACTACTATTCTGTTTTACATTTCAATAGACATTATGACTCAACACTACAAAACAAGTTCTGATCTTAGTTTTTCACATCACCTTGCTAGACTCCTGCATAAAAGTAGTCTTGGCTGC
Source organism: Oratosquilla oratoria (assembly GCF_046742065.1). Taxonomy (NCBI): domain Eukaryota; kingdom Metazoa; phylum Arthropoda; class Malacostraca; order Stomatopoda; family Squillidae; genus Oratosquilla; species Oratosquilla oratoria. The sequence continues at coordinate 44,160,805 of NC_134813.1, read as the reverse complement.
AAAGAGTGTCTGTAGGTGTGAAGCCACATTGGGGATGCGCTCATCATACAGACCAGGCAATTCCTCGTACAATTCCTGCATAAGGAAATTTATAAATGAAATTATTATATATAATTCCAACTCGTCACCCATTTCCTTTTCATCCACAAGGAGGTAAGATAAAAGATAAATGGATGAAATATGGGGTGCATGCACTGGCTGGCTACCTCCCTTATATGGAGGAAGAAGCCTATTGGCATTTAGATAGATAAATAGATATACAGCTTTAAATGTGCCAATTCAATTTTACTATTGACAAACTGGAAAAAAGGGGGGGGGAGTGATTGCAAATGGAATAGGAAATGACAGCCCAAAGAAAATTCTTTTTTATACTCTGTAAATTCCTCAAGTTGACAAGGAGTGGGCCGCCATATAATGAAAGAGCAGGTGTATGCCAGCTCCAGCTTTCAGGCCCTGCTATGGAAATGCTGTCTTGCACTGCCTTTGACCCAAGTAGGTGAGGGGCAAGGGCAATCCTTCATCCACAAGATGTTAAGATGGAAGGGGGAAGGAATGGGTTTTGAATACAAATAGGATGGGTACAGGGTTTGTGCTCCAACTTGGCCAGCTCCATTATATGAAAGGAAAGTCCTATGGTTTATGTATGTACATACTCCATTCAAACCCAGGGTGAGATCAATAATGAGTGCCTCCTCAAGGTATCCCTATGATATGGACTTAGTAAGTCATATCCTGCTGCCCATCTCTAAAACCCATTTGGAATTACAGCCAAATTGAGATGGCACCATCATCAGACTAAGTCCAAAATTGCTATCACCTTAAAATATTTTCCACTTTTTTTTTTATATACAAGAGCCAACATCTTTTCCTCCTCCAGCTAGCCATTGACTCAGCAACAGACCCCATAACAATACACTGCAAACAAAATTAAAAAGATTCTTCCCACAGAGGTCTATGGACGAGCCTCAGGGCAAATGCTGGTTATTGGAGTTGTGGGTTTCCAGTGAAACTTGGGGCAACAGATTTCACTAATGAACTCAGGGTATGTGTTCTGCAACATGACCCTTAATTACCTTATTGAGGGCTTCATATGTGGTCCTGGCTGCTTCAAGCTGGTCCTGAACACGGGCAATTTTGTACTCATCACGCCGAGCTGACCTCTGCAGGTTCTCCAGCTGGTGCCTCTGGCTGTCATAGTCCACAAGCTTGCGTCCTCTCTTGTCGATCTTTTTCTGCAATAGACATCAGAATTATAAATACAGTCACTAACATATTACTAAAAATATTAACACCTAACCCTACATGCCAGACATAACACCAAATGTACTATACCCCATATAACAGTATTAATGTAAATTACCAACAAAACCATACCAAAATCTAATATCAATACACTAAAAATTAATTATTTACGAAAGATTATCTATTTAATGAAACTATAAAATCAAGACTACTGTTTAGCATTTAATTTCTTCCTTTGGCAGCAAACAAAACTGGTGTTCATAACAGTTATTAACCTGTTTTCTAGAAATATCTTAAATAATGGCCAGTGTCACATTTCAAAGACACCAGTCTTTAAGCAATGAACTTCCACACAGAACATCTCGTACTACAATGTCCCACTCTAACAATCCCAAGACAACAACAACAAGGAATTCACTGAATGACTTGTGGACCCGCCCGGAGGCTGCTGCCAGGTACCTAAAGGCCTCTGTCTTCTACAAGAGACTAGGAGGAATGGATTGATCGATTAATTAACCATGGTACGTTCTCAATACAAGGCACATGAACATAGTTCTTATCTTTTATATTACAATTAGGTATGTTTTTACCTAGTTGTATTATACGGGAAGGGGGGCTATGCTCATAGTGACCCGTCTTTGCATCTCTCAGCGTCTAGTTTGTTCTTAAATTCTTGTATGGTTTTTGCACACATTATTATTTCGTTGCCGACAACCTCCTCTCCTATTCTAGGAGAAAACATGACGCCAAAACGGTGGAGTCCGTACTATAAATGAAATTTAACGGTGGCAACAGAAAGTTGGGTCAGTAGATATTCAAGGTGACATCACGTCTTTGCGTGATCAATCCTCGATCATGACATAATGCTGCGTCACTCTGGAACAAATGGGATTGTCACTAAAGTCCTGAAATATTGACTGCAACGTATGCAGTCATTTCAGCATTCTAGGTTACACGACGGGAGGCGAGGGAGAAAGCGTGGGTATGGAACGAAAGCGAGGGCGAGTAAGAAAGTGGGGCACAGTGGAACGGTAGAGCAGCCAGGGCGATCGCTCATGCCCACCCCAACCCACCCACCACCAACCAGGAAACAGCTACCATGAAAAGACAAATTCTTAATACCAGCATAAAAAACAATATAATGGTCTAAACTAAGAAGCTCAACTCATGTAGGCATTGATCAATGGCGCATTCTTAAAAAACGACTAAGTGGAAAGTTTTACAGAAATGGCAATTGACACGTCAATCTGTCATCAAAACGGAAAAAAGGAGAGAGAGAGAGAGAGAGAGAGAGAGAGAGAGAGAGAGAGAGAGAGAGAGAGAGGAGAGAGAGGAGAGAGAGAGAGAGAGGAGAGAGAGAGAGAGAGAGAGAGAGAGAGAGAGAGAGAGTGGAGAGAGAGAGTGGAGAGAGAGAGTGGAGAGAGAGAGTGGAGAGAGAGAGTGGAGAGAGAGAGAGAGAGAGAGAGAGAGAGAGAGAGAGAGAGAGAGAGAGAGAGAGAGAGAGGAGAGAGGAGGAAGAGAGAGAGAGAGAGAGAGAGAGAGAGAGAGAGAGAGAGAGAGAGAGAGAGAGAGAGAGAGAGAGAGAGAGAGAGAGAGAGAGAGAGAGAGAGAGAGAGAGAGAGAGAGAGAGAGAGAGAGAGAGAGATAGAGAGAGAGAGAGAGAGAGAGAGTATAGAGAGAGAGAGTAGTGAGAAGAGAGAGAGAGAGAGGAGAGAGAGAGAGAGGAGAGAGAGAGGAGAGAGAGAGAGTGGAGAGAGAGGAGAGAGAGAGAGAGAGAGAGAGAGAGAGAGAGAGAGAGAGAGAGAGAGAGAGAGAGAGAGAGAGAGAGAGAAAACAGGCAGCGTCAGCGAGCGCGTAGAGAAAGTGAGAGAAGTCGGCGTAGACCGGGGCAGCAGGGCTCGTAGGCGACCGGCGTGGGATAGTGAGTGAAACACCGAGACCCGAGGACAATGGTAAGGGAATCGCGTTGCAAGCGGCCATCCTATGCTCGCTTGCCACACTCCCAACACTCCCAATACACACGCACGCGCGCGCGCGCCACCACAATGCCTGGAGCGTCGCATATTACTATTTTTTGGCATACGTACCGATACATATTACAATTACTAATGCCCATGCCCTGATACCCCTACACGAGCACCAATAATATGTAAAACACATGGCACGACTTGACTACCATTTCCACATACTCCACTCCCACTCATCCCCTCCCTCCCTCTTATCTTGGTTCCTCCTGGATGACGGGTCATCCCCGCACCTCGCCCACTGCCCTGGGTCAGAAGCAATGTAGCAAAACATAGCACATTCATAGCAAGGCCGTTTCATTAATCGGCGACCTCTCCACACCCCTCCATCCCCCATGCAGAAAAGGAGAAGATGGGGAGAAATCCCTGCGGGCTGCATCAAAATATCATTCACACATACTCCCTCACCAGCCCCATCCCCCACCCACTCCCTTCCATGCATCACAGCATCATCCATACACAACCACTCTCCACTCACCCCAATCTTCTGTCTTTTCCCTTCCTTCCTCAACAGACATTCCCCTCTTTACCAATGCCCCTTTTACCCCATCCATCCATCCATCTCATCCTTGGTCGTTCCCTCGTGTTCATTCCTTCCACCTCTGCCTTCCACACCTGGTTTACTAATATTTCTTCACTCATTCTTTCCATGTCTGCAAACCATCCCAATACTCTTTCATCAACCCTATCTTCCAACTCCCTTTCCACCCCTGCTCTCCTCCTCACCTCCTCGTTTCTCATTCTATCCAGCCTAGTAACCCCTACCATACTTCTCAGGCATTTCATCTCAAACACATTTAAACTCTTCCTCTCTTATGTCTTATGCTTCTGCTCCATAGTGCTGTCGGCACAACCACTCCTTCTCATTACACTTTTTTAATCCACCAATGCATTTACTTGCTTCTCTCAATCTAAATTCTACTTCCACCTCCACTCCTCCTTTTCCCGCCACATTCGCACCCAAGTATCTAAAGCTATCCACTTCATCCAGTCTCCCTTAATACTCACTTCCATATTTATCTTCAACTTACTCCTTTCGCACATCTTCCAAAACTCCGTCACTAATTTCCTTAATCCCTCCTCTGATCCTGCCACAAGCACAGTGTCGTCAGCAAACAACTGGCTTATTTCCCACTTTTCTCAATTTTCTTTAACCATCTCCAATCCCCGGCCCATTACCTCTTCCACCACCCAATCCATGTATAAATTGGACAGCCAAGGCGACATAACACATCCCTGGCAGTCCCTCCTTTACCTCAAACCACTCACTCTCTCCATTTATAATTCTAACACGGGCACTACTACTCTCGTAAAAACTCTTGACTGCTCTTAACAGCTCTCCTCCTATTCCATATATCTGCAATACAGTGCCTTCCTGTCTACCCTGTCATAAGCCTTTTCCAAATCCACAAGGGAAAAAAATCCTTACCTTTTCCTAAAACTTTCTCACATATCTGCCTTATCACAAAATCTAATCTACGCAACCCATATCTGTCCTAAACCCACACTGTTCCTCACCAATTACTCCTCTGTTCATCTCTTAAGCCTCTATCAAAACCCTCCCATAAGCCTTCCCAACTACACTCAAACTGACCCCACCGAAACTACCATATTTATACTTGTCCCCTTTTCATCTGTAAAGCTTAACTATACAGGCACTCCTCCAGCACTTTACCCTCTTTTAGACAAACATTAAACAGCCTCACCAGCCAGTCCACTATTACTGTACCCGCCTTTTTTAGACTCTCCGCATGACACCCATCCAACCCAGGTGCCTTATCTGCTCTTACCATTTTAAAAATCGTTTTCACCTCGTCTTTCCTTATTCTCCTCCCTATCCTCCTTCACATAGAGCTACTGCCTAAAGGAATTATATATATATATATATATATATATATATATATATATATATATATATATATATATCCAAATAATCTGTATTTTTTTTTTTTACGAGTCACTGCGATAAAGGCTGGCAGGACCATGTACACTCAGTAATTGTTGTACAATGGAAACATTTAAACAAAAATACACAGTAATATAAGACAATCAATGGATGCTACTACGCCCGCAACTGAGCCAGGGGAACGATGGAAAAAAATGTCATGAACAGGCTGATGACAACACCATCGGCAGCTCATTGTACTGCGGGGCTCGAGTCGACCGGTTCCAATGACGAGTGTGACTGCGAGTTAGCGAGCCGAGCCGACTTGAATGCTTCTCCTTAAAAGGCAAAAGGGGCACCAGCCTGGGCCAACTGGACGCTGAGAGCCCTCCCATTACCATTTTTGGGACATCTTGATCCGGTTACTTTCCCTAATAAAAAACTGCCACGAAGGTCACCTTACAACGATGACTGATTCTGAAGGTGAACGATATTTTTTCAAGAATCTCGTCAAAAACTTGCCTCAGACTTCTGACGTCAAGCAATCTCACAAGGATTACAATGAATATATTTTCGAGAATAAATAGGCAAAAATGGACATTGCCAGAATTCTGGATCATACATTCCCCATATCAAAAGTGTAAGTAAGGAAAATGTTCGATCGACGTTGTGAAAACTGAGCTGTATTTCTAGACAGAATGCAGTATACTCGCAGGAAAGGCAAGTCGGCGAGGAGGAGGGAAAAAAACAGACTTTACCTCGTGTGAAGCAACCTTCTTCAAGCCCTACAAACAAAAACCGTCAAGGTCACAGCTTCCACCAGAGGTACTGCATTTGGATCAGCATTTGCACAAATTCTACCGAATATTTATTTACATAAACGAACCAAACAAATGCACCATTACCAAACATCAAATAATACTTTAATCTTGCTTTGCAAAATTCAACAACACTTCTAGGAGGACTTTATGTAATTGGTATTTTTTCCTAACAATTAAGCGAAACGTTCACGTGAAATATAATGAACTTATGATGTTCTGTTTCTGCAAGCGTCGCTTCAATCCAGGCACGGATTTATTTGACATCGCTTGTGTGGACAGTAAACTAAAATGTCGCATGAAAATGTCTATCTCGCTATAATCACTTCAATAATATTACCTCTAATCACTTTGAACAACAATGATGATGATTGCACCCCGTACCCTGTCATGTTTGTTTACACACGCATCAACCGCCCAACACCGACTTGGCCGTGTTCAAAGGAATCTGATGAAAAACCTTGAAACGAGAGCAAGATTTATACTCAACAAATCGCCATTTGTTCGACAGCGAGCAACACAACTCAAAATTTCTTGAATCACGGAGAGAAAAAAAGGCAGACGATGAAGAAAGACCACAAAAATTCCTTCTGCTGCCAACTGACCGAGGGAATTTCCGACGTGAAGATACCATCACGACTTACTTGCAAGGGACTACCAACGTCATACTATACGTCTTCTTTACCGTCATTTAATTAAGATGTAGTAAATGAACCACAGCTTCAAGGACGGAGGGAGCGAGAATGACTACGACTCCACAGCTGAACCAGCAAGTCAATCAATCACCCAACCTTTGAACAATGGTGGCCACAACAGCAGTTGCTACGGTGTGTGACCCAATACCCAGACATCAAGCCCTCGTGCACGGTGAACCTAATCATACTTTGATCTGGCTGACACCAGACGATTTTATTCTATTCAAGGACGAAGAGTCACAGGAACGCAGGACTACCTCAACCTTCCACAAGGTGTTCTTTTGAAGATGTGGTCTTCTGACTACAAGTCTTGTTTGTTTGGCAAAGGGTAGGGATGGGCTGGGGGGAGGAGTGGTATGTCACCGGAGTAAAGTTAAACGAAAAAAAAGGCTGTAGTGACACTTCTGTCATTCCTTTACTACAGATGGTCACCTAATTCTAACATCCAGACTCACGTAAAGCCTTTTTTATTCATTTATTTTTTCAGGTGCCACCTGCCACCTGCATTTTTTTTTTACCAAAAACTATTTGATTTGTTTATTTCCCTCCAATTATCTTTATCTAAATTTATGTAAGAAAAAAAAAATTCATGGTGCTGGCGAGCCCCGCATACATCCAACAAAACTTCCCACCACAGCCCATACTTATTACTGGAACTTTCGGATTCTCTCTCCAGATGGCCAACTGACAGCCGCCGCGTGTACAGCGCATGCGCGAACCAACAATCCCTCAATAGGGAAGGCTACGACTCCATCCGTAACTAGTGCGGGAATGTTGCTACAGACTTGTAGCCCCGTTTACACATTTTTAATTAATAGTTACGACCTAAGCGTGAAATGACGAAAACGAGGGTTAAAGTTCATTTCATAACGTATGCTCTAGTGAAGGTAAAACATCAACCAGGCTATCAAAGAACATCGCTGTACTTTTTTCAAAGTGATACCAAGAACTGGTAAATATCGTCCCTTTTCAATCTTGCATAACAACCTCGAATTTAAAAAGTAATAACCAACCCATGGAATGGAACATCAACCTTGACCATCAATAAAACGAGGAGGCGAATTTCAAAACGAGGAATGATACCTTGGCGGCATGCCCAACCGATAGGCGCCCAAGCGAAATGTCAAACTACCGAACAAATGGTAATGCTTTGGACTCGAAACCTCAAATAGATACATCTATTCTGTGTGTTATCTACCTTCAACGCGGTGTATACAGAGTGGATTTGGGAGACCATGATCAAAGATTCTGCAGAGGGTCATCAAATTTTGTCTGGGGCAGGTGACGACGATGGGATTAGCATGATAATTTTACTATCAAGAGACGTGGTCATTCATCATGAAGCTGAGGGGGTTTCAGCGATTCCATCTGTATGCGAGTCGAAGTGTAGGTGATGATGGGGTGGATGTTCGACGCCCCCCGATCCGCCTACGACTGGCATACTGGAATTTATTTATCTATTTATTTTTCAAAACGCTAGTCTTCTGATGGCCTGCACAAGTGATGCTATCACAAGGAAAAAAGCATGCATACTAATCGTGGTATCCAACGTTGTCTCCTGTCGGGTTGTCACGTCATATCACGTTACAGAATGTTCATACACATGATAAACAAGATCTAGCTATTAAATTCCAGCCAATGAACCAAGGTATCCGAGGTATCTGCATTTTCCACAAGTGTGCATTGCGACAGACTCCTGTGTTCTCTATCGATACGCTTTTGTACTTCTAGAACCCCGCAACACTCAGTCTATCTTCGCCTACCACCACTTTCCTCTCAAATTCCTTCCCTTTCTTGTCTCTTATGAACCACCCCTTTCGTAACTCTCCCCTGTTCTGCACCAGCGTTTCTATCTCCTCCATGTTTGTCCCTTTCAACGCACCACTTCCCACTGTCCTACCACCGTCTTCGGTCGCCCTAACTCTCTTTCCCCACCCACCTTCGAACCTTGCACTTCTTTCACTATCTTCTCTCACTTGACTCCTTTTGCATGCTCGAACCATGGCGTCAGATTTGATTATTTTCTCTCCCACGTTAGTATTCGCTCCTTATCTTGTTATCTTCATATTTACTTTTATGTATCCTTGGACCGTAAACACTTAAGACATCCTGTCGTCATTTTTCCTTCCACTCAGCCAACGAATGTCAACAACTACGTCATACTGGCTTAACTAAGCTTCAGCTTCGTATTTTTTTTTGTTTCAGTAACATCTCTTCCTTCCTTTTTCCATGTGGTATGGTTCCAGCCTTCCTCCTTACACTTCTCCCCATCTACCACTTCCTGTCTCTTCTATCCACCCCCATAACTAGCATATAAACATTCATCTTCAGTTTGCATTTCCGTGATATTTCACTATTCCTCCGTTTTTTATGGCTGCTGCAGTCACACATCTTCCCCCTTTCACACACACTCACACGTTTCAACTAACCTCTATCACTTCATCACTGAAAAATAAGCCCCACTCTTCTCTTCAGCATATCAATTTTTCTATTATGACTATTCAATTCTGCCATGATTTCACTTATATAAATGTTGAAAAACTATGAAGATATCACGCATCACTGCCAGGACTCATCTTTGTTTTAGTTTTCTTTACAACACTTTCATCATTTTTCTTACGGCCTCTCACCATCCTCTACAACATTTTACCATCACCAACTTACACGCACACACACACACACACACACACACACACACACACACACACACACACACACACACACGCACACACACACAAACGTACATTAAACGTTCTTGTTCTGACTGAGTCCAGATACTTTTTATTAAGAGGTCACCCATATGCCAAGAAAAAAAAAAAGACCCACGTCAATGACCCCCAAGATTAAGCTTTGGTTTGAGTCGATGATGGAAAGAGGTGCGGAGTACATGGGTATGTAGCGGAAGGGGAGGAGGAGTAGTAGTGTTGTGGGTGTGTGAGTGACGGGGAGACTGCGGTTCTCTGAATTCCGGTTAAGGTGTCGCAAGGTTGCGGCACACCGACAGGTGGCGCTGCTGCTGCAGCAGGTGCTGGCGACGGCAAGAGACCTGCTGTGCAAGGTCGTCGTCTGGCAGGCAGGAAGAAAGGCGGATAGGCAGGCAGGCAGGCTGGCCTGCTCCTACGTTTCTCGCCAATCCTGCCACGTTTCATTCGGCTAGCATGATAACATGCAGAGGTCTGGCTGCTAGGGCGGCATATTATTATCATTATTATTATTTATTCATTTTTATATTTCGTCCTGTTCAGATGAATGACAAGGAGAGACGAAAGGAAAAGGAGTTCGGGAGATAGAGAAAAAGAGAGAAAGAGAGCGAGAGAGAGAGCAAGAGAGAAAGGGGAAAGAGACAAAATGATGGTAATAACGGAAGGGAGGGAGGGAGGGAGATGAAAAGGAGCGAGAGGATGATGATGTGAACATGTAATGGAGAGGACGAGGGTGGTGTAGGCTGGGTAGGCTGGCTGGCTGGCTTGCACGTGCACATGTCATTCATGATTGCATTCATTTGGAGTCTTAATGGCTCAGCAACGTCACTCGTCGACGCCCCCTCTTGCACTTTTCACCCCCCTGACTCTAGGACGCAACTGGGTGCCATGCGCAGACGTAGGCTGCGGGAGTCTGTGCAAGGACTCGCGGGCTATAAGGTGCTTGGTCCTGTGCGCGTGTGTAGACTGTAGCGGTTTAATTGTTATCAGCATCCAAACTCACAAGTGGTACATACATACATACTAAGTTGAGGTTGAAGTTGTTATTTGTAAATTTAAGTCTGATTAAATTTACAAATGATAACAACTTCAACCTCAACTTAGGATTGTATAAGATAATCATATCTGCAAGGAAATATACATATATACATACATACATATATACATAAATACATAAATACATACAAGGATATTGCAGAGGCCTATCTCTTCTTTGCCCACGTTCGAAATACATTAATACCCTCACCTACATCTCGAGGTGCGGCCTCAGACGGCTTGCATTCGGTCTCAGACATGACCCAAAGTCTCTAATAACTTGTAATGCACTATATCCCCCTCCCCCTAACACACATACACATACATACATACACACACACACACACACACACACACACACACACACACACACACACACACACACACACACAAGGAAAACTTACGACCAGTAAATATTCCGCCCTCCACCTCCTCCTGTTAGCTTGCGACATACCACAACAATACAACTCGAGCAACAATCAAACGTTTCATCTCAAGGAGATCTATAGGAGGACTATGGGATCTTCACAAGGTACTGGGGCCACTGCAACAAGTTTCCTATCATGTCACACTCGAGGCAACAATTAGTACAGTGTGTGTGTGTGTGTGTGTGTGTGTGTGTGTGTGTGTGTGTGTGTGTGTGTGTGTGTGTGTGTGTGTGTGTGTGTGTGTGTGTGTGTGTGTGTGTGCGCGTTGCAAGGCATTTGATTACATTTGTGGTTGCAAGCAGGCGAGAGTTTATGGTGCGCGCCGCCACCAGCGACAGGCGCCTCTCGACGTCTGCAACAAAGCAAGAATTTCCTTGGAGTGACCTGAGTGCTCCGCAGTTTTGCATGCAGGTCGCCGTTCCCCCTCCCCCCCTCCCACACCCTCTCTCTTCCTTCCTTCCATCCTTGGAGGGAAGAAAAGGCTGCAGGCGACCAAGGGAACATGCGAAGGGACAGGGAGTCTGTAAAAATATTACAATAAATATGAATAGAGAAGGAGAAGGAATAAAATGAGGAGGAGAAGGAGAGGGAGGAGGAGGAGGAGGAGGAGGAGGAACAAGAGTAGGATGCAAAGCAGCAGCAGCAGCAGGAGCCGTGGGCAGTGGCCCCCGTGGGCGTGGGCGGGGGGTGAAGGGCGCCAGGAGTGAGCGAGTGAGCCACCTGCCAAAAAGGGGCGACAAGTATAGAAGCTCGCCCACCGTCTCTGTTGTATGTCTGTGTGTGTGTTTGTCTGTCACATCTCGCCTTACTCCGTACAGAGTGACTGCATAACACTGAGGCACACAATATCGTCATGGTTTCAATAACACCCCAATGGGTCAGAGTCACGCATCCTTCCTCTATGATTGGAAACTTGTCTCCACTAGAGTACCGACATCTTAATTCCTTTCTGCTACACTTCCTTCTACGCTCCACCCCTTCGGCGCGATGATGTCCCCAAGCACAGAAGCGCTGGTGATCCCCAATGGCACTCCTCTCTTAACTGCCTCTGAAGACCCAGAAATTCTCTCTGCTTAAGCTTAGACTCCAACTCCACCTCGTCCCAAATGAACATGTACCACCCTGAGTCACTCAGTTTAGTTCAACTCGCTTGTTCCCACCCAAGACCCCTCCCCCCCTCCACCTCCCCTCTCTTTCAGCCCAGTCGTGTTGAATTTCTGAATGAGAGTTGACCTCCCTCCACCAATTCGGAGCAATGAGGAGGAACGAGGCAGGGCGCCTGCCACCTCACGGCCGTGATGGCACTGTCTTGACAGGTGCCAACCACCGTTTCCACCTCGCCACCCGACCCCCCTTAAATAACAACAATAATAATAATAATAATAATAATAATAATAATGATAATACATATACCAAAGGCCTTTCTCCCCCCTACAAGGGAGGTAGCCAAAAAAAAAAAAAGAAGGCATAAAATCCACTCCCACCCATTCCTTCCCCACATATTCCACTCCCATCCACCCCCTTCCCTACCTCTTATCTTAGCTCCTCCTGGATGACGGGTCATCCCTGCAACTCGATAACATTTGTCACCTCGAGTTTGACTGAGTGGAAAACCCGCAGCCCCCATGGCAGCTGGCAACAACCCTCAGACCGCCCTCCCTATCATCTCCCAAGGAAGACATTTTGGATTGATGTATGTGTTATATCAATGTGGGACTTTCAAAGTCACCAGGTAAAAGTTGTAGCCTGGAGAGAAGAGCAGTCACCGGTTGTCAGCTCTCAGCGTATCCGAATACTCCCCAAATCCGAACACCCTTGGCCGATGAGTTCGGATACGGCAGGGATTACTGTGATTATTATGTCTCATGATGAGATTACGCAGTGATCTTGAAGCCTCGTTTCATAGACTTCAATAACATATGGAATTATGAACTTCATACTTGTGTAATGAGGAACCATATCATTTTACCCGATACTGTTTGTATGCTTCAGTATCATTTGCATATATTGTATCTTTTGCCATTACTTTTCCAGGTATAAAAATACGATATATTTTTATTAGTAAATATCATGCATCTTCAATTTGTGTATGGTGCGGGGAAATGAAAAATGCTATTTTCTCTACATCCTTATTTTGTGTATTCATCTATTTTTTCATCTATTTATTTACGAGTTGTCACTGGCAATCCAGTCTGTAGCGACCTGACCGTTCGCGGGCGCGTTCATTTAAGTTCGAAAAGACTTAGTTTAAAAACATCATCGTAAAATACTCTATCGTCAGATAAGCCAATCAACGTCAAAAATAACACGCAATCCCGAGCATATCTGAAATATTCTTATAATCATAAGTAGCGATAATTGATAAAAAAATAAGGTGACTAAACTTTCTCCTAAGTGCATGTGCTGTTGCAATCAACGCGCAATTCGAATCGAAATTTTCGTGCCTCGCACACGACACAACCGCGTGTTTGGCACGACTTGACGTCATCAACTTAGACGAGCCTCCTATGCCATCCCCCCCCGCCATACAATTTCTTCAGGGAGGGAATGGGGAAGAGAGGGGCAGGGGGAATTGCACAGGGGAAGAGTACGGGGCTTCCTTTTGAAAGCTTTTAGTCACGATCAACACCCCCCCCCTCCCTTTGAGAAAATACGCCTAAGACATGCTCTCCATCGAAAACGAGCGGCCCAAACGACAGCAGTAAAACCTGAACGACACGGAAGACTTTGGAGTCGATTCTGTTGTTGGAGAAAGTGGAGGACGACGAGGAGAGGTCCGTCTGTCCCTAGGGGCGCGAGTGCCTTTCGGGTTACGAGCGGGGCACCTTCTTCGGGGGTCTCTTGCTCCTCCTCTTGCTCCTCCTCCTCCACTTTTAAAAATAGAAAGACGGCTCATGCGGATGCCGCTCCTCCTCCTCTTGTGTTCTTCTGGTCCGCATCTCGTGCAGAGTTGCATCCAAGAAGGGGGCTGCGATTATTCCTGATCTATTTGATTTTTTTTTTATGTAATTTTTATTCTTTTTTTCGTTCATTTATTCATTCTATTCATTTTTATTCATTTATCCTTTTATTCATTTGCGAATTTGAATTAACGCAAAGGGCTCCCATAGCACTATGACAGACGATACGGCCAATTTATCGAATTCCATCCACGACCTGAGCTATACGCACTCGCATACAGAAGCACAAAGGGAATTATTTGTTTAGATGAAGGAACACTCAAGTCATATATGGGACAATTTAATGACAATCGACTACTGGGAACTACTGGGTAAATACACACGGGAGGGAAGAGGAGAGGGGAAAAGAGAGGGTCATGGGGTGAGATGGGAAGGTCACTGCATCGTACATCTTGGTCTTCGGTCTGCGACTATTCTTGCGGACACCTGTGCCCTGGTTACTAAGGGAGCCCTGACACACGTGCCGCCGTGCCCCGTGCATCGCACAACGATCCTGGAGGAGCTACTCTACATATGAAACTTCGAGTGCAACTTCGCCCGTGTTGGTCTCCACCCTGCTGCTGCTGCTGCTGCTGCTGCTGCTGCCGGCGGCGATCTGCCCGTCATGTACGCCACGGGTAACGAAGGTCAAATGAGGAGGACGAGAGGGAAGAGAGAGAGAGGAGGAGGACAAGAAGGATGACAAGGAGGAGGAGGGCGAGGAGGTGGACGAGGATGTGACCATGGAGGAAGAGGGCGAGGGGAAGAGAAGAAGACGAGGAGGAGAAGGGAGGAGAAGAAAAAAAGAGGAGGACGAGGAAAAGGGAGAAAAAAAGAGGAGGAGGAGGAGGAGGAGGAGGAGAGGAACAGAAGGAATAGGAGCAAGAAAGGGGAAGAGGAACAGCATGAGAGAAGAGGAAAGTGAGGGAGAGTATGAGAGAGAGGAAAAGGGAGGAGGAAGAGTAAGACGAACAAAAGCAGCAGGAGAGGAGAGGAGAGGAGAGGAAAAAGAGGAAGACTGACCTTGACGTTTCCCCCAAATGAAGAAGGAGCCTCTTTTGTTACCCACCACCACCACCACCACAAAAAATATACAAATAAAATAAAACGAAAAAAAAAAAAAATCTCAACCTGTATGTGCGCACAGACTCCCCGTTTTTTTGTGCATTTCCTCAGCCGTTGGCAATTTCTTTCATTTTCTCTGACAATGGTTGGGTGTTATCAGTGACGAATTCTGAAGAAGAGTATTACATTACCAAGTCAACAACGTTCAGATTCCAAACGACCGGACTTTGGCTTCCCCTGCCTCCCTCCCTCCCTCCCTTACTCCCTCCTTCTGGAGTGAACACTCCAATTGATCACTCAAGATCCCTCCTTCCCCCCCTCCACCCCAGAACCATCGAGGTAAGCGTCGTGTTGGCCCCACACGATGTCTGACTCCAGATGGAAACGATAGACGGCGTGATAACCGATCTATGAAGACGGGGACGGGGGAGGTGGGGTACATGCCCCCCCCACACACACACACCACCACCACCACCACCACAAAAATAAATAAATAAATATAATGAAATAAAAAATAAAAAATGTATCAAGTGAAGTGTACTGTATGGGCTATGAAGGTATACACCATCCCAATTATTCTCCGCAGGCAGCGTTTTTTCTTCGCCATTGACGACGACAGATTTCGATCCAACCTTCCGTCAAGTATTACCCTGAGCTTCCCATAACCCCCACGACAGCCGGAAACGGTCCTCCGGGACCCCCCCCCCCCACCCCGACTCTCTCTTTAGGAAGAAACGTTGTTGGGCTCTAGTGTGTTTGTGTTAGTCGGTTTCTATGTCAACGGCTATAAGGCCATGAGGAGGGAGGAGGAGAGGAGGGGGATGGAGAGGAGGGGGAAGGAGAGGTAGGGTGAAGGAGGGAAGGAGGGGAAAGGGGAAGGAGGGGAAGGGGGAATGGGGAAGGAGAGGAGGGGAGAGGAGAGGAGGGGGATGGAGGGGAAAGGGGATGGAGGGGAAATGGGATGGAGAAGGGGGATGGAGGGGAAGGGGAGAGGATGGGAAAGGGGAAGGGGGAAGGAGGGGAGGGGAAGGGGAGGGGGAAGAGGGAAGGGAAGGGTGAAGGAGGGGAAGGAGAAAGGGTAGGAGGTGGGGGCGGGAGTAGCCGGCTGATAGCTCACTTATGTAAAGGAATGGTGTGGAGGATGACCGTGGTTCGAGCCCTGGGTGGGGAGCTGCACCTCCTCATGATGAAGGTGTCTATGGCCACTGGGAGGAGGGAGGACGACCCGGGGGGGGGGGGAGGACACTACCACCTGCGACGTCTTCCCTTCAGGTGCCTGTCACCTCCTACTGACAAAGAGTTTCCTTCAAGTTTAATTAAATTGTCCGTGCATGACGGGACAAAACCGTGGAAGGTATGCCCCTCCTCCCCCCCCCGGGGGGGGGGTTGCCTTCGTGGAGTTGGTTTTCAACCTGTTCGTGAATACGAGAGCTCGGCGTCAGCAGCCTGACGTCGTCGCCGTCATGCACGTATCGTGTCATGATTCTACTTGGGATTCTTTTATGGCAAAGTTAAATGGTTCCACTTCAGTTTCTTTCACAATCTTGTCCGAATGAATTTACGATTATGTTTACAGCCCAAAAATGGTTTTCTTCAATGATCTCCCACTATGAAAAAGTAAATACTTGTATGCATAAGTGAATGATTAAATAATAAAAGGTAGCAAGCAGCAAAGTTTAAAGGAGGAGCACGAGAGAGAGAGAGAGAGAGAGAGAGAGAGAGAGAGAGAGAGAGAGAGAGAGAGAGAGAGAGAGAGAGAGAGTGAGAGGGAGTGAGAGAGAGAGAGAGAGGGAACGAGGGAGTGAGAGTGAGAGTGAGAGAGAGAGAGAGAGAGAGAGAGAGAGGGAGAGAGAGGGAGGGAGAGAGAGGGAGGGACGAAGGGAGGGAGATAGAGGGAGGGAGGAAGAGAGGGAGGAAGGGAGGGAGATAGAGGGAGGTAGGGAAATGGGGATTTAACAAAACACGATTCCAGCCCTGGTCCGTTCCTTGCCACGCGTGCTGAATGAAGGAAGACGGACGACCCCCAACGCCGCCGCCGCCACCCACACCAAGAAGGCTCCTTCTTCCCTCTCTCTACCGACAGGCAGTCACAAGGACCAGGCGCGACCGCATGAGGTGCTCCGTTGGGAGCAACGAGAACAGTCAGGAGACGCAGGAATAGGTCCAGGAGCAGGTCAAGAAGGAAAAGGAGGAGGAGGAGGAGGAGGAGGAGGAGGAGGAGGAGGAGGAGGAGGAGGAGGAAGGTGGGTAAATACTTGGTGTGAGGAAGCGTGGGGGAAGGGGGAAAGGAGGGAGAAAGAGGGTGATGAGTGGAGATGAGGGGTAAAAGGGATGGGTGAAAAGGAGGTGAGGTAGAAGATGGGAGGAGGAATACAAAGAAGAACAAACAACAGCCGGCCTATGAGCCCTTACTTGAGGCTGTCTGTGTTAACTATACTAAGCTACAGTGAAGAAACAGGATAGCAAGAATTTTCATAGTAAAGAAGAACTAGACACTACTACTACCACTATCTTATCCAATTAGATGCCGGGCTGTCAAATATTTTATTGCAAAGGATAATATTTTATCAGCGGGTTAGAGTTTAAATACTTATCTAAATGATCTTTAAATGTTGTCACTGTTATTTTCATTTAAAGAAAATCATTTAACAATTACTTTAAAATCGTGACATTTTGTATTTGATTGGTCTAATGAAAAGTAATCTTCGACAATGATGTCTAAACCTTTGAACATTTTAAAAACTTCGATTTAATCTCATATTCTCAGTTTTGAAAGTGAGAATAAATCTAGACTTTTAAGTCTTCATACGGCATATTTATCAGCCTTGGTATAATTTTTGTTACTCTTCGTAGGACTCTTTCCAATTTAACATCTTTCTGGTAGTATGGGGACTAAAATTGTACTCAGTATTCAAGATGGGGACGGACCAAAGAATTATAAAGTTTTAGCAATATCTTTTCTGATTTATTTTCGAGGACTTGTCCGATAAAGCCGACCAATTTATTTACTGTTTTAACAACTTCTGAAGGGATGGATGGGGGAAGAGGGGGAGGAAGAGAAAGAGGGAGGAGGAGGAGGAGAAAGAGGGAGGAAGAGGGAAGGAGCGGAAGGGGAAAGGAAAAGTGGGGGTGAGGAGGAGGGTGAGGAGGAATAGGAGGAGGAGGGTGAGGAGGGGAAGGGTGAGGAGGGGAAGGGTGAGGAAGAGGAGGAGGAGGAGGGGAAGGGTGCGGAGGGTGAGGAGGAGGGTGAGGAAGAGGGTGAGGAGGAGGAGGAGGGTGAGGAGGAGGAGGAGGAGGGTGAGGAGGAGGGGGAATGGTGAAGAGGGGAATGGTGAGGAGGAGGGGAAGAGTGAGGAGGAGGAGGAGAAGGGGAAGAGTGAGGAGGAGGAGGAGAAGGGTGAGGAGGAGGGGAAGGGTGAGGAGGAGGGGAAGGGTGAGGAGGAGGAGGAGAAGGGTGGAGGAGGAGGTGGAGAGGGAATAGGAGGTGTAGGGGAGAGGAGGTGGAGAGGGAGGAGGAGGTGGAGAGGGAGGAGGAGGTGGAGAGGGAGGAGGAGGTGGAGAGGGAGGAGGAGGTGTAGGGAAGAGGAGGTGGAGAGGGAGGAGGTGGAGAGGAGGAAGCGAATGGACGGAAGCCCTATTGAGGTCACCGCGTTTAAGTCAATCGCTGACCGAGGAAGAGGAGGAGGAGGAGGAGGAGGAGGAGGGGTGGGGGGGGAGGCAATTGAACCGGACGGGCGAAGTGACCAAAATTCATTGAGCATCAAAGAGGAGTGACCAGAAACGGTGGTGGTGGTGGTGGTGGTGGTGGTGGTGGTGGTGGTGGTAAGAAGGGGTAATCACATGCGACAGAGGGACACATGGGTGAAGGGACGGCAGTCTCTCTCTACACTTTTTCTCGAGTGATCTTCACCTCTCTCTCTCTCTCTGCTAAGTCACCCTCGTACTGCCGTTATTCTTTATCGGCTGGACGTGACCCTTGTGTCACGTCCGGCCTTCGACCTCTTCCCATAAACACAAGAGCCCGGGTTCGATCCCCCAGCTTCTGCCCACAGGTCTCTGGCGCCTGGAGCCAGCGAGCTCCTCATCTTGGTGACGAACTTTGGAATTGAAAGGACACTGGTTCCCAACGTCACGCCCCTTACCATCTCCAAATGACTTTATTGATTTGACTTGACCTGACCTCCCTCCCCTCAGCAACGTTCTCCCTGTCAATCATAACCAGCCGTTCTAGATTTGACAGATACCTTCGAAGAGATCTCCTAATGGAGGAGACTGACGGTGAGGTGGTGAGTGATGGTGGTGATAGGGGTATTCATCCTGTGGTCATCCTTTTGGGGTTTGAGAGAGACAGAAAGAGAAAGAAAGAGAAAGGAAGAGAGAGAGAGAGAGAGAGAGAGAGAGAGAGAGAGAGAGAGAGAGAGAGAGAGAGAGAGAGAGAGAGAGAGAGAGAGAGAGAGAGAGAGAAAGAGAGAGAGAGGAAGGGAGGAAGGAGAGAGAGGACAGACTTGTGGTATTTCATTTTATTCTGGCTACCCCCCGGGCTACATCTCCCTCACCATCGTGCTTCTTCTTCGGTACGGGGGGAGGGGAAGGTTCTTAAACCCACTTCGATCATTCATCATTTCCCGTGTCGACGCAATACTTAATTTCATTCTGACTACTTTATTAGTTTCCGTGGCACCCCTCTGTTACCGTCGGGGGCCCAAGGGTACATATGAGCAAAGATTTGTGGGTTTCAGACCATCTTGTATAAGACAAGAATGCAAAGAGCAAGATAACACGCCCTTTGGGGAATGTACAATCTTCGCCTCTCGAAGGAGAGAGCGATAAGAGAAAATGGACCACCTATTTATCTTCTTTGAATAAATCCACTAGCAAAACATATCTACAACTAAACAAGCACACAAATACTAATAAGTACTTTTTACCAAACATTTGCACATGCGCGTATGTTAAAAACAGACGCCAAAAGAAAACCCGCTCTGCGCATGCGCTAAGCCGACAAGCATCGCCGAGATTAGATCACGATTTGAGACGCTTGTAGCCAGAGCAGCAAATACGGTCAATTGATGACACAGAAACAAAATCCTTATCAGCCCACTTTCTTATCTATGTTGTCGACACTGAATCAAGTGCGACCGATAAGCTTAGCCCAGGGCATGGGCTTATCAAGAGAAAGCGAGAGAGAGAGAGAGGTAACATTCCCGGCGAGGAACCGGAATGCATAGACAAGACGATATGACGTAAAAACGTCGACGCCATCGGGGCACCTGGGGGGAGATATACTTCAAGTGATGTGGCGAGCAGATGACGTGAGAAGCTATTGGGAGACGATACTGGGCACTCTGGATACACCAGAAGCAGCAAGAAGCCACAAGATATGGCACAAGAGGGGGGGGGGGCAGTTTCTGGGGAGGTGCCAGCACCTTGCCAGTCAATATACATGGCACTCGAGGCTCAGATTGGAACCGTTAACAACAACCATTCATCTATTTTCAACTCTGTTCAAACCACATATAACGCCCACCCTTACGTACGCCCCATCTACAAACACGTGCATGCGAATGTACATGACATCACACCTGGTATTTGTGGAAGTTTGTAAGCACTATATACAATCATTCAATCTTTCGTTCTAATTCCCATCTACTAATAGATGGGTTGTACGAGTGAATCTATTCATTTTCTCTTAGTTACTTCGTATCTGGTACACACGTCTTCATATTTATCTGTCGCGGAATCTACCATCCAACTTTAACTCTTAAATTCCTCAAATTGATCCGATCAACCAAAAGGCCTAGAAATTATTCGTCATCAATTCTTGTCTTCCATTTTCTATCTGATTTACTCTATTCTCACGTTCTCAACAAGCACATTTTAACATCTCTTAATCTACCTGTTTTCGGGTAGATCGTGAACTCGTTTTACTGCCAACTTTATTCCTAATTCCTAAATCTTAACTTCAGCTTGTTACGCTGTCGTGTCCAGACCATTTCCGGAACCCTGGACTCTGCAAATGATCCAGAGGCGAAATTTCTTCCCAAGGAACCTCCTCGTTACTTACGTCGTCATTTCCTCATTCCAACCACATTTCTCAAATAGCTTAACCTTCCCCGTTGCAAACGTCTCCTCGGCTCCTCCCCGAAATACCCAGCTTTAACGGCCATGTGGCACTGTTGGCTCGACAGTACTCTCGACCATTCCCCTTTGATGAACTTCCTTTCGAAACACTTCGCTTCTGTGATTCTTTAATCGACTTCAGCCACCCGACCATACGTTGTCATATCCATCACCTTCTACCTGATCCTACGAATCCTCAATCTCGTCTTTCAACCTTCCACTGCCTTTTTACATACGTCATCAGGTTAATTGAGACATCTTCCACCGGTCAACTGGACCTCTATCCCACTCCTCTCAACTTTCCGACTTGTGCTTCTATTCTGAATGCCGAAAGACTTTTCTTCGAGGGAACCTCTGGCAACCCAGCCCACCCTTGGACCCTCTTGAAGTCCCTCAGCGCTATGCACTCCTCACTGTCATTTCGACAGCAGCAGCAGCAGCACCAGTAGCAGCGCGCCAACAGTAAAAAGCAAATGATTAAGCACCCCATCTCCCTCCTCCACTCTCGCTTCCCTCCCTCCTCCTCCCTCCCTCCCTCCTCCATTTACGCTTCCTTTCCTCTCCCTCCCCTGCACCCCTCTGTCACCATTTGCCTTCTCCACAACCTCACCCGTGTGAACGTTACACAACCATGGGTTGTCTCGTTAACTACCTCCACACCACTTTGAGATCAAAATTTCATTTGCTCTACAACCACTGGTATTGCTGGCAAACTTTCCTCATCCTGATGTTTGACAGGCCCTGACAACTTCCTCCCATATCAATGCACAGCAAGGAAATAACATCTTCAGCTTAGCGAAGGCAGTTCTTGACTTCAACCGGCGTCGTCGGTGCTACTGATCACGGCTCAGGACTTTGGCGACATGACGTCATCAAGGGTCGCCGAGCCAGCCAACATCTGGCGACGGCGCGCGCGCGTGCGCACGCAAGCGTTCTCGACTGCTTACCATTTGCATCCCCCGCCACTGGATGTCCTCTTGCACCACGGGACAAGGTTGCAAGAGACTGATCGTGGGAGATGACAATGGAGTATAGACTGCCGGCGGGAATAAAGGGTAGTCTTCCCTGCGTTCTCTCTTACACAAATGTCCATTTTTGTTCAACTCTCGACCGTCGTGACGAGGCTCGCTGCCAGCCATACTGTCCGTCTCCCACCCAAGGAGAATCAGCGTCTGTATTCTGCCGGGTCGTCCTCAGTCTTGACCTGATATTAAGTTGGTTCACGGGACTATTACTACCCGGCTGAAGAGGGCTTTTCCACAATTCACGTTCCTTATTAATGCCGACGGTGTCTGAGCTGTTTGCGATTGGCATATCATGAACAAATAAACGAATGAACAAACAAGTTAACCCAGTGTCTCGGGTCTCTCTTGTAGGAAACCAACCTCTTTGAGTGACTATGGAAGGGTGCCTAGGGCCAGTGCCAACCACTGTAACAGACAGACAGACACAATGTGAGTTTTCCTTAGGAAATTGCATTATCACTTCATTAAACAGCTCCTGCCCACCCCATCCCAACCCCTCGGCCTTCCACAGCAGCCGTCTGGTGTTAGCCAAAAACAAATATATAAAGTAGTGCACAGTGTTGGGCGGGCGAGGGCAGCAGTTAGGTGGGGGTGGGAGAACAAGGGAGAGAGACGACGAAAGGATGTTTTGTGGATTATTTTTTCTCTTAGATTTAGTGATATATTGCAAGGATGATAAAATAGGGGGGGGGGGTGACACATGATTGGGATGGTATCAGGCTTCTGTCGGGCCATCCAAAGCCCCGGCACCTATAACATTGGCACTGCACCTCTGGAAGGCAAAGCTTTCGTGTTATCAGGTGGCACCGGCTGCCACCTGCGTGCCTGCTGGTGGCACTGCACTCCCGAGATGCCACGAATGGGTGGGCGAACGGGCTGGCACTCCTGAAGATGGGCGCCTTTACCAAGGACGTTTGACGCCCACGGGGAGATGTTTCTGCAGAATAATGGCCACACTGTCAACGCCCACGTCTCCAAAATCTGATGCCATTTAGGTCGAGGTCAGACACCCCTCTCCCCACCATTTTCCGAGAATTATAACAAAATCGTATGCCTAAGTCATAGTGCCACTGTCGGGCGGAAATCATCAGCACATTGAATTCAACAAACGCACACACGCGCAACACAATCCGCACCGTGGAACCATGGAATTATTTGTTCTATGGGCAGATATTCTGCCAAGTGTCCGACTTGGACCTGACGAGTGCCCAACCTTATCAACAACCTCTGGAGACATGACCTCTCGTTCCGGAAACACATCTACAAGAACGAACCGGAGGGTTTTATCTCCCTCACTCGTTAATATATTTACTTGGCTTATAGAAGTTATATGCCCTCCATTGCCAACCTCAACCAATCCTCCTCAACTTACGGGTCGAATCTAGGCAAAACCGGATCCCCATCAAGTGATCTATTCCTTTTCATTATTGCTATCACTATTATTACTACTATTATTACCATTATTATTACTATTGTCATTATTATTATCATTATCATCACAGCTGAATAAAAGTGTCCTAAGAGGAAAATTGTACAAATGTGTCACGACACTCAAAGGGCGGTTAGTGGTGGTGGTCGCCGGGCGATGCCCGTTTGTGTCCGTTGGTTTCCCAAACGGTTGGCCGCGGAAGCGCGCCCGGCATTGTTGGCAGCACAAGGGCCGCGGACCGGCGCACGCACACACTTTCCTCAACGAGAACAGTAACGGCTTGCAGTTTTAGTGGAAGCTTTCCCTGATGCGAGCGCGGCGCGTACTCTATACCACAGCATTGTAGCTCGGGAAGATAACCACTACATCAGCAAGCCGCGCACGCGTGTGTATGTGTAGGAGAGTACATGCGTGCGTGAGTGTGTGAGAGTGAGTAAGAGCAATAACGTAAGAGCAAACGAGGAAGTAAGCAGGGGAAAACATGAGAGCGAGATACAAATCAGGTCGGTGGGTCACTCTCTCTCTCTCTCTCGCTCTCTCTCTCTCTCGCTCTCTCTCTCTCTCTCTCTCTCTCTCTCTCTCTCTCTCTCTCTCTCTCTCTCTCTCTCAGCTGCTGCTCTATTTGCAGACACGAGCACTTACTGCAACCTAAGCCAGGTCCTCTCTCTCTCCCTCCCTCTCTCTCTAAGTCCCCACTCACTGCACTCTCGACACTACTTTTGTGCCAAGCAACACTCCATACCATGGGCCACCACACTCCAACTCTCCGTCACCAGCACTCTCGAAAACAAGTCATCACACATCCAAACTATCAGCCATTACATTCACACACAGACACAAATTATATATATATATATATATATATATATATATATATATATATATATATATATATATATATATATATCTGAAACTTGATGGCACGTTTCGATTGCTTGCGCAGTACAGTACAGCACAGTACATTTGAGTACATCTGCCTCTTACAACCCATTTCCGTGAGACCCCCTGAGAACCTACTCGAGAGTCCACAAAGACTTCGACTCTAAAGGAATCCCGTCGGGGAGTCTGATGCTGCCCGCGTGCCGGGGTTTGAGGCGCGCAAGTACAGAACCGCGTTTTCATGTTCTTCGTGGCGCGCCGCGCCGGCCACGGCAAGAAGTCGCCCTGACCACGGAACGTCAGCACCATGTCAGACGCTGTCAGCACGGGTGACATTACGCATTTCCTCATGTCGACAACAATGAAAGAGGGGAGTCTTTTAAGAGTAATTTTTGTCATGGACATTTCATCACTATTACGACTTCGGATCACATGAAGAATCGTCACCCCCAGACTTCGACAAGGTGACAATTCTTCATGTGGGCCATCCTGAGTTTACGATTCTGCGGTTGTATAAGTTGATGACAATAAGCTTAACCCTCATTCAACCTAACCTATCTTTATTCCAGTGTTGATATTCGGCGTACTGGGATGACAATTCTTCTTGTAGTATCTCATGGTGTGACGATTCTTCATGTGACCCGCGACTTCTAATTAAATACACTAAATTGTGTTTTGCCCCTTCTGAAGAAAGAAAAAAAGACGGGTCGACGAAAATAATTATAGAGGCTGATTCACTACAGTTACTGGCCAGTCACTTTTTTTTCCAACTCAATTTGTAACATAAAAATTTATTGCGGACGCAACGCTTACATTAACCTCACAACGGTAAAAATTATCTTTATGAACATAATAACCCAAGAACCTTCCATGTCCTTGAAGCTTTATGACCTCCATCTTCCGAACTGGGAACTTACTGGGAGAGTGGGATATATATATATATATATATATATATATATATATATATATATATATATATATATATATATACATATATATATATATATAGGGAGGGAGTGAAAGAGAGAGAGAGAGAGAGAGAGAGAGAGAGAGAGAGAGAGAGAGGAAAAGGGGAAAATAGAAACGAAAAAAGGGGGACGAAAACAGGGGACGAAAATGGGAGGAAAAGGGAGGAAAAGCGAAACAAGAGGAAAAGAAAAAGAAGAAAAGAAACAGAACAGAGGATATCGATGAGGAAAGAAGGAAAAATGAGCAAAAAATGATAACAGGACATAGACGAGGAAAAACAAGGAAAATAATGAAAAAAAGAGGAAAATGGTGGAAAAGAAATGTGGAAAAAGAGAAAAAAGAGGAAAAAGAGAAAAGCGAAAAAAAGAGGAAAATTTGGAAAATGAGGAAAGAGGAAATGCAGGAGAAGAGGGAAACGAGTAAATGGAGGAGGAAAAGGTGGAGGAAGGGTGGGCAGGAAAACGAGGAGAAACAGGAGAACACGTTGGAGGACTGATCAGGTTCGCATAGTCTCTCCGGGAACTTGTGGCATTTAAAACGTCAGTCAAGACAGCGCTCATCCCGATCGCTACGGGGTTGCAGGATTGGATACCCACATCATATACATATATATACATATATATATACATATATATATACATATATATATATATATATATATATCATGTGGCTAGGAGGAGGAGAAGGAAAGGACAAGGAAGGCTTTTAAGACAAGAGAACAACAGGACAAACACAGGCAAGGACGTGCGGGTTGTCTGCAATCGAGAGCCTCGTCATCGTATCGTACTCGCCCGCCGAGAGAGCCCCCCCAACTTTGCCCCCCTTCTCTCTTTCTCTTTCTCTCTCTCTCTCTCTCTCTCTGTCTATCTCTCAGTTAAACCTTTACCGGACATTGATATATATATATATATATTTTAATTTTCCAGACTATGTTAGCCAAAAGAAGGTCAGTGGGGGGGAACAGGTTTTTAGGAGGGGGCAAGGAAAGCAAGGTGGGAGAAGGGATAGCGGCAGAGGGGTGAGGGGGAAAGGGGAGAGCGACAGAGGCGACAGGATCAGAGGGGTGAGGAGAAGAGGGGAGAGGGATGAGGGGGAAGAGGGGGATAGGGAGAGGGGGAGAGGGCCAGAGGACAGAGAAGGCGGGAGAGGGGGAGAGGGGTGAGGGGGAGAAAGGAGAGAGATGCAGAGGATAGAGAGAGGGAGAGAGGGATAGAGGGGAGAGAGATGCAGAGGGGAGAGAGTGAAATAAGCAGAGGAAAGAAAGAGGCCGAGGAGAGCGAGGGCGAAGGCAAACGAAGAGAGAGAGAGAGCAAACGAGCGCAGAGGTGTGGGGAGTACACGTTCGTACCGGCCCAGTCGCCAGCGGGACACCCGTCGATGTCACTCACTGGAGGGTCTATCCTCTGAGCCACACCGGGACCCTCTTTTATTTCTAGTTTTGACCCTCCCCCCCAAAAAAAAGTAATCCTAAACCCCCCATTCCCCCACTTCCCGTTCGGGCCTTTTTTTTTTACCAATGAGGAAGCGACACGAGGGAAGAGTTCCCCCGTAGACTCAATTTGATCAGTCTGCCTGTGTCAGTGGAAGTTAACTGCACAGGTTTAAGATATGGGACCGAAATGCTCACATGCGACCTTTTGGTCCATGCTGAGGACGGATGCAGTGCAAGGAGGTACCGACTCTCACGCGAGTGATTTGCTGCCCACTTACTCTCGCAGGGTCGTGTGCGTCCACACTGGCCACGAATAACCACCAACTCTCGACCTCTAGCGCCGCCATGGGCAGCACGGCACCAGAGCGTGGCTCGGCTCTCATGAGAGTGGCTCGCGCCAGTAGCTTTCATGGCGCGGGCGTCACCTGAAGGTATGCAGCAAGAGTCTTCGTTCTCAAGGCCGCGTTGCCTTCCCCCAATGAAGGTGTTATGTTCACTTTGCAGTGTCCTCAGTTAGCGTGGAAGAACCCAGACCCAACAGGAGAGCTCCTGGTCTACAAGGCCAGAAAAAAATATTAAACATAAAAAAAAAAAAATAAAAAAAAAAAAAGATAGAAAGGTCTAGGGCATTTTGCCTATTTGTCCAGGTACCACGTCAGCAAATATGTAACAACGATAAGAACGTTGGAAAGGTCCGAGCCATTACGCCTACATATCTGTCCAGTTACTGTAAGAAAAATAAATCGACCTGCATCATGTGCGAGTTGTTAATTAAAAGTATATATATATGAAATAAAAATGTATATACGCTTGTGTCGTGGCAAGCGTTGATGACATAATACGAATGTCCTCGTCTTTGCACGTTCCCTCCCGACTCCAAACCTTTCCCCCTTCCCTAGCCCCAATTTCCACCATTTCCCTCTAAACAGCCAAGACTCCAACTGCTCCCCCACGACCTCCCAAGCACCCCACTCCCCAGTGCCCACTGCGGGGGGCACTAAGGGGGAGGGGGGGAGTATGCATCGTCCTTGGCACCGTCCTTGCCAGCCGGCACCAGCGCCCCAACTCGCTTCAGCCCAAAACACTTCGACGACAACGCTGCAACGGACTTTACCTGTTTTGCTGTGGATCACACGGGCAGAGTGTCTTCAGCCAAGGTGCAGGCGGAGGAGGAGGAGGAGGAGAAAGAGGAGTACGAGGAGAAATATAAAGAAGAGGAGGAAAAGTAAGAGGAGGAATAGGAAGAACAGGAGGAGCAATATAGTACGAGGATGAGGTTGGGAATGAGAAAAAGGAGGAGATGAGGAAAAATATAAAGAGGAGGAGGGAAAGTAGGAGGAGGAATAGGAAGAACAGGAGGAATATAGTATGAGGATAGGGTTGAGGATGAGAAAAAGCAGGAGGAGGAAGAGGAGGAGGAGGAAGAGGAGGAGGAGGAAGAGGAGGAGGAGGAAGAGGAGGAGGAGGAGAGGTGTGGGGCATACGACCCCCCCCTTCTTCCCACCTCCCCCCAACCCAGACTAAGCCAACAAAGCAAGACAAGACAAGAGTTCTCAACTTGTCTTCTTTTACATCTTAACCTTCTGTGGGTCATTTTAACACTGAATAAAATCGCCAATCCTCCTCCGCTTGGGGAACCACCACCACCCTATCTTCCCAAACCCTAAAAGGGAGGTGTGGGGATCTGGTACCCCGACTTTTGAGCCCCCAAGGTGGTCCCACTACCTCGAGAATACCTTCCTTCTCTCTGCATCCTTCCTCTGCATCCTTCCTCAGCATCCTTCCTCAGCATCCTCTCAGTAAAACTCCCGTTATTCTTTTTTATTTCTATTTATTAATTTATATATCTATTTATATTTTTATTCTTATTTTTTTATTGATCTTATTCATTTATCTATTTTTCATTTATTTATTCATTTATTCATTTATTACCAGAATGTAATCTACGGAACATACCACGGGCACAAGTATACTTGGATTTACAGGTTAGGTATTATTTATTCATGCTGCTGACAGACGATTTTATTCATCTGGGGGGGGGGAGACCCCCTCATTCCGAACCAACGTCGATTTCCGGCAAGGGGTTCCATACATACGAGGGAAACTTTTTCCCTCGTATTATTTACTTTATTATAGTTTTTATTCATTTATTTATTTATTTATCTGTCATTATTATAATTTTTTCGCATCCGACCTTGATATGGACCAAAAGGTCTCCTGTCGGCATGCTCCGTCTTTGTAATCCTTCGTAAAAGGTTAATCATTGACCTCCCCTCCTTAACCTACTGCCTCTTCTTTCTGCTTGAAGTCTCCTCCTTCCAATCTTCTCTTTTCCCACTTCTCACAGATCCCGACCCCCAAGCCGCCTTCTCTCTCTTTTTTTTCCTCTCTTGCATTCCTCAAGCTTCTCTCCCCCTTTCCCCCTTGCCCAACATCTCCTCCTCTTCTTCCCGCTTAGTCCTTTCAATCTTCTCTTTCTTTTTCTCTCCCTTTTGTCACACATCCAGACCCCAGTCGTGTTCTCTCCTCTCTCTCCTCCATTTCACGAACTTTTCCCCTCCTCCTCGCCCACCCCTCGTTCGTCACTTCCTGTACGCACTTCGCTCTTGTCCCCTTCGATCTGTCCACATCTTCATCTTTTTCACATTCCGTGTTACCACCACCACTAGCCACTCTCGTTCGCTCGATTTCCCTCGAGTTCTTCGTCCACACGCCGCGCCAGTGGTGGCAGGGGGCCACTCTCAGGCGAGCGCCTCGTCAGAGTATCATGTCAAGAGTAACGGCGTCCCATGGGAGGAAAAATAGTGATCGAGATGCGTTTTAGGTCCATTTTCAACACAAAACGTTAATACGTCAGGCTGCAACAAGAAAGCGCATGGGAAACGAGCCACTCACACACACACAGACACACACAATGATAATAATAATGAAGCCGAATTATATCATATATATATTATATATATATATATATATATATATATATATATATATATATATATATATATATATACATATACATATATCATGGCACAGTGAAAGCCGCCTTGGGTACTTCGGTGGGCAGAACGTCGTTCACCTTCGGTCAGACCGACATTCGGTCGGTCTTACCCTCAGTTCGATCCTCTGCCCCGAGTTCGTCAAAATTTCGACGGACTCTCATCGGACTTGAAATATTCATCATCAACATCATTATTCTACAATCACTGTCATCCTTTCCGCTTTCGTTCATTCGTTCTCAAAATTACCAAAGAACATACAATCACACACGCGCACGCACGCACTATGCCGGTTCTTTATGTAAGAAGGATTGACAAATTGGTCGGATATACCCCTACCTAGTAACACGCAGACGCGTGCTCGCGTACACACACGCGCACACACACACACACACGCACGCGCGCACACACAAACACAAAGACCTCTAAACTGTCTGTCCCTTTCATTAAATACATGTTCCATAGGGTGATAGTGTCGTATATGCTGTGCCGAGTTCCATTACAACTTGGGTTGCAAAGTAGCATTCTCTCCTTCTGCACCGATTGCAACAAGTTCCTCTTTGGATCAGCCGAAGACGGGCCGAACTCTGAAGCCACAAATGCAAGCGGTAGATTCCTGGTTGCTGATGACATTCCCAAAAGGTTGTACACCTTTCTCCCGTGTTCACTGCACTCCAAGATACTCCACACAGTAGCTGTCCTCATAACCCATCCCCCCCCACCTCCTCATACACTCCACCTTCTCCACCGCACCTTGCACTTCCCAAAATAAAACTCACTTGGGTTTCTCCACAGCTAACTTTACATTTCGCTCAACACTGCCCCTCCCCTCCCCTCCCCTCCACACACACACATCTCTCGTCCGACGTTATCCCTCCCCTTAGCCGCTCATCCACACAAACCATACCCTCCTGACAATTCCTTCCAGCCCTGACGAGCTCTCGTACACCAATCATTCATACTTTTCTTAGGTTTAGCAGTTATGGTTGGTACGCCTGAATGTTTTGCATCTCGTAATGCATGTTCGTTTTCGCTGCAGTTACAGATTTTGAAACGAATATACCAGTTCAGGTGTTCAAAAACACTGACCACAAATTGGTACAGATCCCGTTATACGATGTATTGGTATATTTAGCTATACCTTTACTATTTGTTCATTAACATAATCCAGTTGTGTCGTGAAAGGGACCTGTACAAGAAAAAAAAAATGTACTTACCCTGATCTCAGGGAACTGTTGCGCGTAGGACGTCAGGGGCGACAGGGTCTGGTCCTGGAGTTTGTGGCAGAAATCGGTCCACAACATGTCCGAGTTCTGCGCCTGCGCGTAGATGAGGTCGTGGCCCACCCATTCAGGCTCGTAGACCTCGTTGAGCGCCTCGAACAGACCTTTGCTGGCACCATGGAGAGCTGAAAAACAAACAAAATAAAACTCAGCTCAGGGAGAGAAAGAAATCGTAAATACCAGCGCGTGTTTACGTCATCAACGAGTTTATTTCCTTCCCGCGCAAAGAGAGCGCCAAGATGAGGTAAAGGCTCGTTCCCTATGGGCGCCATCTGGGGCCCTCTGCATTTCTACCGCCACCCCCCGGCCCCCTCCTACTCTACTGTCAGACATCCCCCCCCCCATCTCCAAGGGAAAGGAATTCTCAAGGTTATATTTACCTCGCATTAGTCATTTGTCGAGTCTTTCGATATTCGTGGCTGACGACCCTTTTTTTTTTTTTTTTCTCGCTGAGGGAGACAGCTTCCGGGTCAAAGAATAGGCCCTATGTCCGCTAAGAGTTTGTTGTTACGACCCTTGTTCTCCTCTAGGGTTACTTGCTTTATTCTGGTCGGCGCCAGACGATTTCACTCATTTGCCTGGTGAGCACCATTCACTTCATTTTGCCTGATGACGTCAGGTTATTTTATTCGGTTGTAGGGTACGCGGTCGGCAGCAGAGGGATTAAATCCAACAGAGGGTGAGGAGGAGGAGGAGGAAGAGGAGGTGGTAGAGGAGGAGGAGGGAGAGGTGGAGGAGGAGGAGGAGGAGGGACTTCAAGTTCGCCCTTCCTCCCCCTGACATGGCATCTAAGGGGTGTCCATACTACAACTGCCATCATCCCCCTCACCCCCCAAAAAAAAAATGAAGCAGAGGTTAATCCCGATGGCCTTGACCCTCCTCTTGCAAACCACTTGGAGTCGACCATAATCAAGTCTTCAAAGTAAGTCACAGTAGCCAATAGTTCCATTGGGATAAACTTCAGACCCGTTTCTGACATCAACGCTCTTAAACTAAATTAAATAGCCCCGTGTCTAGATGATGTCACTAACTCTGGTCGCACAAATTTTATGCAGTCCATACTTTACGGATTTAAGTGGCACACCCTACGGACCACAGATACGTGGCATTTATATACATACATACATATACATATTACATATATATATATATATATATATATATATATTATTATATATATATATATATATATATATAAATATATATATATATATATATATATCAATTTGCTTGTTTGTTTGTTTGTGTGGGTGCGTGCGTGCGTGCGTGTGTGTGTGTGTGTGTGTGTGTGTGTGTGTGTGTGTGTGTGTGTGTGTGCGGGTGTGTATGCATACTAATTTACACACAAAGAAGCATGTTGGTTACTTCTCTCCTTCCTCAACTCTCCTCTATGACCCTGCCGCTTGGGCGCAACAGTGTCCTTAAGGTTGTCGCCGTAGATATACTAAGACATGAACAAAATAGTCAAAGGTAGCTGACCCAGAAGTGACGCCATCAATGCTGATGACATCCATCAAGTTTTCACTAAAGTCCAAATTCTGCCAGAAGAGACGACTGAACCGAACCACAGACTAAGCTGACGTTGACCAAGCCAACTATAACTTTCTAGTTTAACCCTGGATCACATCAGGAAGATTACCGTGACAAAGAGGTTAAAGATAGCCCGCCTCGACATGAGGGTTTAATAAACCCAGCTGGACCAGACACCATGAACTCGAAGACCGTGTAGGTCCCGGCAACGGGTCCGCGGCGGCGAGGGGTCCAGTCCTTCCCCGGTTGGACCCTCCGCTGGCGCCTCCGAGGAGCTCTCTCTCTGAAGAGTCCTCTTGGGCCGAAGCGAGTGCATGA
>NC_134813.1:44087991-44120491 GCF_046742065.1 Oratosquilla oratoria | reverse complement strand
GAGAAACTAGTCAGGAGTAAACTCAGGCTTCTGTGTTTCCTACTCCCACTTACGCCACACGCACGCACACGCACACACACACACACACATGATATATATATATATATATATATATATATATATATATATATATATATATAAGAGTGTGGCACCATTGTGCATATTTTTTTCTAAGTTCATTTGCACAGTGGACAGCATCGTTGTCGTCGACGTGACGTTATGTCGTCGACATGGAACGAGATGCGGATGACTAGGCAAAGTCGTTCATGCAGTAATTACGACATAAAACATATAGAACTGGAAGATAAATGGTAATAAACACTTCGAGAATTATCTGTAATGGGTGTTGTGTGTGTGTGTGTGTGTGTGTGTGTGTGTGTGTGTGTGTGTGTGTGTGTGTGTGTGTGTGTGTGTGTGTGCGTGTGTGTGTGTGCGTGTGTGTTCTTTCTCTGGATTCCACAGGATTTACGCCGATGCCGTAAAAGGCATTGGAGGGTACCGACCGCCTCGTAAACAAACGCCCGCCATGCAAAGACGAAGAGAACTCACCCCACCCCATCCTACGTCCGTCCCTTTAAAAATGGCGGCGCCAACAAAGAGATGGTCAGCGAGCAAGCGCGACCCTGAAAATGCGATGGTCTTCATATATTATATCATGGTTTACGCTGGACGACTCTTACTCGCGAAAAGGGGGGGTGGCGGAGGGGGAGTGGGAGGGGAGGGTAGGAACAGCAAACAGATGGATAACACATCACAACTGTCTTACATCGACACTCGTTCATAAAGTCTGCACCGTCCAAATTTCAGTGTTGTAAACAAGAATAAACAAACAAATGAATAAAAATTTATATCTGTCAACAACAAAAAAGTATCCATCCATAACTTGTGTCACTGGGAGCCCCCTCCCTCTCCCCCGCCCCCCATCTACGTGGCGAAAGAATTTTCACAATCTATCTCCTATAGATTTCGTTCAAAGGGACTGGTGCTTCGAATTAAAACCATCACGACTGATTCTACTGTACTCTACCTTAATTACAAAATGAATAAAACAAAATAAAACTGTCATTATTTCGTCTAACCACTTTCTTGTACACAAGAAACCTAACCATGGAAATTCTAAAAAACATTGTATGTTTGGCAGTATATGCGGTACATTGTTATGGTCAATGTAATCTCAAAACGTTTTTAAATAAATTGGATACTGAACGCTTTTGAAAATTTTATTACGCTATCAACAAATAACTACACTAATTGCTTTGTTCTGTTTCTTGATCGCCCATGTCAACGTCCATGGAAATTTAATTGAACTGTTTTCTCTACATTTTTTTCGCCTAAAGTTCGGTTTTGTTATGTACCCACAGAAAATATAAATGTCTCCTAGACCTGAGAGGGTTGTCACAACTACTGTGCTCCAACTATCCATTACCTAACGACTTTATTCATCTCTGGAGTGGCCTCAAACCGCGTCGACCTCAGTTGGTCCCGGGTCACGTGATCGCGTCTTCCTACCTCATCGAAGCTTCTAAGGCTGGAATTCGGCTTGTTGCGGGTTTATCAAATACATAACGAACGAGACGACATACAAGGAAGAACATATTTATACTCTGATAGGGCGTTTCCTATGTCGTTTTTTAGTGACAATTGACACTTTCGTACAACGGAGGGGAGCAATAAAACCAGCCTGATAAGAGGTCTCTACTTCCATTTGATGCCGCCGTCACTTGGGTAAGCGTCAAGTATTTATGTGCAAACCCATGAGGGTGTCATTCTACCAATAAATCTCGAGCTTCGTTTTACTGCTTTATCCTCCCTCCCACTACCACATCCCCCACATCCAACTCCCACAGCTACAGGGTGACTTTGAGTTCCATGTTGACACGCAAAACTGTTTCTCCTGAATTGCTGATGGTATGTTTTCAGGTGTCAATAATTCAGTGCGTGGATGTGGTGGGACGTCCCCTTTCCATTTTTTCTTTAACTTTTATTTTTCTCAATGCTTATGATCAAATACGTTATCGGGAACACTTAAGTAAATTTCCCGTCATTATCTAATTAACGAGCACACTTGCTTTCCCCCAGGAGTGACAATAAGCTCATGTTAAGATGGAGCATTGAAGGAGGCTACAGTGAGAATCGCCATCGTCTTGTGTCGTGTTGTGTTGCGTCGACTCACCCGCCTCGTAGGGCGCCATTGCAAACCGTGATTACGACGTGATGCAGACACTGCAGCCTAATCACAGGCAATTCACCCAAACACGGAGGGAGGGAGGGAGGGAGGGAGGGAGGGACGGAGGGAGGGAGAGAGCGGGGGGTCGCCGCGAGGGAGGGGGGGGGTCGGAGCAGAATGCGAGGAGGAATAGGAGGACGAGGAGGAGAAAGAGTTGAGCAATACAGAGGTGGAATGAAGGAAAGAGGAGGTGGGAGAGGGTGCGAGAGGGTAGGAGAGAGAGAGAAAGGGAGAGCAGGGACGGGGGGGGGCAAGGGGAGGCCGAGTAGCAAGTGGAAATGAAGGAGCTGGAGAAGGCGGAAGGAGCACGATAACAAGGAGGTTGAGGATGAGGGGAGGATACGGATGAGGCGAGGGAAGGGTGAGGTGAGGATACGGAGGGGGCGAGGGAAGGATGAGGGGAGAACGAGAGAAATAGGAGGCTGGAGAAGGCGGAAGGAGCACGATAACAAGGATGTTAACGGTGAGGAGTGGATGAGGGGAGGACGAGAGGAATACGAGGTCAGGGTGAGGGGAGGACGAGAGGAATACGAGGTCAGGGTGAGGGGAGAATGATGGAAGGGTGAGGGGTGATGGGCAAAATGGAGGCTAGGGAGTTAGAGGAGGTGGAAGGAGGATACCACGGAGACTGAGGCTAAGGGAAGGGCGGTGGGAGGACGAGGGGAAGGCCTGAGATAAAGGGAGGTTGTTAAACGGGGGTGAAGGTAGGAGAGATCGATAGGTAAGGCGTTTAGGGGGAGGAGGGGGGGCGGGAAGAGGGGAAGGGGGGAGGGGATGGGGCAAGGGCAAGGGCAAGGACAAGGGGAGGGAGGGGCAGTGAACCGGAACCACAGGCCAAGCCAGACAACGAAGCGAGTGTGGGGAGAGATAGACAAAAGAAGCCAGCCTGCCTTCCCCCTTGAGCACATGAAAAGGTAGTCTTTATTCTGGCTCAGGTAGTGCCGGGCAGGCATACCTCGCCTGCACCGGCACAAACTTGAGCCTCAGATAACAAAAGGGCCCATTGTGCTGTGGACAACACCTATTGGGTTCGTCATCGAACCGAGATGCCCAGAATAGAGTCCGTAATGGCTGCTGGCGAGTTCTGGCGCGAGATGGTCGACTGTCACCGGAGACGACGTCGAAGTGGTGAAGACCGGATCTCCTCTTTCTGCTTCCGGGTGGCGAGTCTTCGGTAGGTAGGTAGCAGGACGGAGGGCGGGCAAAGAATGCCAGATTCCAAGTTCCACTCGCAAAATATTTGTCATAATCATCAATATCTGCCACATCGACTGCAACGATCTTGGAAGTTCCAAGAGGAGGAGGAAGGAGAACAAGGGATGAATGATATTCATCGTCGTCGTCGTCGTCGTTGTTGTTGTTGTTGTTGTGTAAACCGTTGTGTGTAAACCGGAGGGAAGGCCGACTCGCTCGACCATTTTTTGTACACAGAAGAATAAGGATGAGGGGCAGTGGACACCCTACTACAAAGGACATTCTTCTCAACAATCTCTAGTCTACCTCTCCCCGTTGGCAAAAATAAATAAATAAATAAATAAATAAATAAATTAATAAATAAATAAAAAATTATAAATAAATATATATGTATATATTCATATATATTTGTATATATATATATATATATATATATATATATATATATATATATATATATTTATCGTGTGGATCAGGTCAAAGTCCTGGTGTAGCCCAAGATAAAGCTACCTACGTGCATCTCATGGAAAAAAGGGGACTCGTTGCCTGAAGAGATCACTTGAGTGTCTGCTCATGATCAACAGCTCTATAAACTGAAGACTGACATTATTAGCAAAACAAACATACAGGTTCCAAACTTTCGATTTTTCCAACGAATCCTAAACACACCAACAACTTTTCTCAGCAAGTCTCCATCATACGCTTGGAAGAAGCGAACTGGACTCAAAGAAGGAAAATCCACTCAGGTTACACGTGTGGCCTGCGGAAGACCAAACGAGAAGAAGTCTAGCGTCCCATGAACCTGAGGTCAACCAAACCGAGAACCAACCAAGGAAGGAGAACGTCGAGGGACACGACAAGTAGGGGTAATGGGCGTGCGTGCGTGCGTGCGTGTGTTTGGGAGGGATGGGCGTGAGATGTCGAGTCACTGTACGTGACAATGGACAACTCGGGGAAAGATGTTCTCTATCTGTCAAGACTCAATGAGTGATGTGGCGGTCCTCTGTCCGACACCGCCCGCACGCTCACACTAACCTGGCAGTGTCACACCTCCTCTCCACCAGCCCCCCACCCCACCCCCACCACCTCAAACCTCCTCAGATCCTGTTCCCCTCCCTTTCTCCGTCTACAACTTCGTCATCATACATTTCTCCACCTCAACCTCCAGCATTCTCTTCTTCCCATTTCCATCTCTCCTCCTCTTACTTTTCCTCCCAATCCCAACACTTTGGGCTCCTTATCTCCAAACTTCCCCCCTGGAGGGGGGGGGGAACTAGGGAAACGTCCTTCCAATAGAAATACGTCTGTCTGCCTACGAGGTCGCTTGAACCCCGGCTTTCTTCCCTCGCCCCCTCTCTCTCTCTGTCTGTCTCTCTCTCTCTCCAAGTAATAGTCGAGACAGAACGGGTTAGCACGAGTTAAGACTGAGTGTGGTCCTCCTTAACCCCCTTCCGTGCCGGGTGGCCCTCATCCTGGCTGTCGCCCGGAGATTCCTGTTCCTTCCCGTGGCATATCTCCTCCCAAAGCGCGGAGACCACAGACCACCAAACGAGCAGGGAAGGAGGGGGGGGGGACCTGACTTCGGTGGTGGTGATCCTTCTTCACCGCCTGTTTTCCTTCTTCCTCCTCTTCTCTCGTTTCATCCCAGAAACCCGACACTAATGTTCTTCCCTGCTGGCAGCACAAAGTCCTCAACAACCGAAGACGTCGAAGACCTTTGTAATGCCACCGGACAGCGCGCGAGTATAATCATGCAGTACTTGTACATTTACGTAAACAAGCTTCCCCCTCCTCCCCCTCACACGCATTGGGTCCAAATACTTCGGATAGTACAAATACCTGGCGTATCTCCTCTTGTCTCCATCGAGAGGGCCCCACTATCACTATCACAGATCTCTCAAGTTCTCTCATAAAAAATAAAAAACGAGTACATGCTATCTGTCATCTTCAGACTTCTAACCCATACATGGGTGCCATTACGTGAACGTAGTGCTAACTGAAGGACATTTTTTTTCATATCCTTACGGTGTTTACAAAGTATGAATTCTCGTGTAAAAATACACGTGCAACTCAAGACTTCTTAATTATACTTTCACGGTGGCGTTCTTGGAGTGATTAACATTCTTCTGAACGAGACTGCCTTAAATTGTTCACCAATGTGTTCTACGGTTCATAGTTCTTTCTTTCTGGCCGGCAGTGGTCACAACTAAAATATGCGAAGGACATCGCTCTTCCTCTCGGAATTCAGGTATCACTTTCACTTCAGTAGTCTGGGCTTGTTCTCGTCTCACTCACTCACTCACTCACACGCACACTCACTCACTCACTCACACACACACACACACTTATTGAAATGGGACAATGGAAAAAACAAGACACAAAAAAAAAAGATAATTACAGAAGAGATCTGAAAAAATAGCTTCCCACACAGAGTGATAGATACTTGGAACAAATTGGACAAAGAAACAGTGTGTGTAAACACTATTCAAGATTTTAAGAAAAAACTTGATGCTGAGAGATACAAAGACGGGTCACCACGAGCATAGCTCCCTTCCCGTATAATACAACCAGGTAAATACACACACACACACACGGAGAGAGAGGGAGAAAAAGAGAATTATAAAGAGAATGAGAAAGAATGAGAATGAGAAAGAGAATGAGAGGGAGAATGAGAGGAAGATAAAATAGAAAAAATAATAAAACTATTCTCACCAAACAAACATCAACTTCAGAAATCAAACTAGAAAAGAAAGATTCCTACATGGTCTTTTGCGGAGTCCAATTTTAGCGACCAAAATCCATCAAACCTCTTTCTTTACCACCATTTTAACACCAGATTAAATAAGATCACCAAAGTAATTCTATCGCCAGAGAGCACATTCGAAAAGCCCAAGACTGGTGCTATTATAGAAAGAAGCGGACGTTGGGCACCCAAGAGTAAAAATTGGGGTTCTGGTAAAACATGGATCTTCTTCAACACTGCGGTGGACCTTACATAGTTGGTTCTGGTTGTGTGCGAGGGGATGTTATGCAGCTGAAGGTAAGTCGGATACCAGTCTGAACGAAACATAGATGAGCCGTGACCCCAAGGTGAAGGAGTTTGCCCCAACAGGGGAATTTATCTATCTTCATCTCATTCCTCGTCCATATCTTGTTTACGCCGTCAGAGCAGTCTTTTGTGCGTGTGCGTGTGTGTGTGTGTGTATGTGATTCACCTTGGTCTTTTGGATCACGTGTTGGACTCGTGATCGACAGCTATTTCCCTCCCGGAAGAGATCTCAGAGCTCGTATGACCGATCTATGGGTAATGCTATCACTTTACACGCACACACACACCCAACTCCCCGCCCACGAGTTGGAGTAACTACTCGAACCGCAGCGATACTGAAATAATTTCAGCCCTGGGCAGGATTCGAACCCAGTACCCCCAGTACCGCCGTCCTGTGTGTGTGTGTGAGAGAGAGAGAGAGAGAGAGAGAGAGAGAGAGAGAGAGAGAGAGAGAGAGAGAGACTACACAAACACACACGTTCGATGTAAATATTGACCTGGTAATCACTAAAGTCAACAGGATAACCATGAACATGACAAAGTGTCCCACATGTGTGTCAGGTGCACACACACGTACACACACACAAACACACACGTACACACACAAACACACACGTACACACACACACATCTAAACATACCTACTTATCTAGCTGCAATTAACATCATGGACATATTTGCATATACACTCGTACCTGCGCATGCTCGTTTGCATGCATACACACGAACAATAAAACTGTTGAATATAAGAAAGGCATTCAGGAAAAAATCACTCGTGTAGACATACTCGTTTGGGCCAGCGCGCGCGCGCGCACACACACACACACACACACACACACACACACACACACACACACACACACACACACACACACACACACACACACACACACACACACACACACACACACACACACACACACACACACAAGGTGGAACGACAAGATATTAACTTTGTGCCAACTACTAGCACCGCCACCACCACAAGGAAAAATGGGTTGATATACAGTATTACTTAAAAGATATTCTTTATCAAACTGTGAATATTCATAGGAGTGTGTGCCAACATTCAGGACTAGATAACGGAGAGAGGCTGGTGTTCGACAGCACAGATCGAGCACAATTCAGATTCAACAGTATTACAATACACAATAGGCTGTGTAGGTACGTGTGTGTGTGTGTGTGTGTGTGTGTGTGTGTGTGTGTGTGTGTGTGTGTGTGTGTGTGTGTGTGTGTGTGTGTACGCGCGCGTTCATTCCTAATAACACTACAAGTATTTTAATTCTGCATAACGGACCGACTCCGGGTGTAATCCTATTTCATTCCAACTTCATGAAAATTTAAATAAATAAAAGTGTGTGTATGTATGTATGCATGTATATTATATTATATATATATATATATATATATGTATATATATATTTATACATATATATGTATATACATATATACATGTATATACATATATACATGTATATACATATATACATGTATATACATATATACATGTGTATACATATATACATGTGTATATATATATACATGTAAATACATATATACATATATTGACATATATACATGTATATACATATATACATGTATATATATATATATATATATATATATATATATATTATATATATATATATATATATATATATATATATATGTATACATATTTTTCACTTGCTCCTGCAAACATTGTGTTACTTCTGCTGAATCCGGGGTACTTTCCCGTAGATTGGAATGTGTCAACAGACGCCTTGGGAAGCGGGAAGGAGGGCCGCGATAAACTAAATATCAGAATGAAAAAAAAAAGTAAAATTACTCATAAATCAGTGATTCTTATCGCTTTAAAACCTCGTAACTCTCCACACACTCACCCCCACCAGTCTTTTCTTAATGGAACAGGAAAAAGAGCAAACAAAATACTGTGTGCAAATAATGTACAAGAAAAACTCTTCGTACACCTAATTTATATATTCATTTGTTTGTTTATTCGTTTTCAGGCAATGCGTTTCAGAGAACCTCTGCTGAACACGTGACTGTTCAATGAACAATAGGAGGAAGAGGTGGAAGATGATGAGATGGACGAGGACGAGGAAGAGGGATGTGACTGATGAGGATGGAGAAGAGGAGAGGAGGAACAGGAGGAAGTGGATGAGGACGAGAATGAGGAAGGAGGAAGAGGAAGGAGGAAGAGGATGAGGAAGAGGAGGATGAAGAGGAAGAGGATGAGGAAGAGGAGGAAGAGGATGAGGAAGAGAAGAAAAAGGATGAGGAGGAAAAGGAGGAAGTGGATGAGAAAGAGAATGAGGAAAGAGGAAGGAGGAAGAGGATGAGGAAGAGGAGGAAGAGGAGGAAGAGGATGAGGAAGAGGATGAGGAAGAGAAGGAAAAGGAGGAAGAGGATGAGGAAGAGGATAAGAAAAATGAGACCGATGAAGAGGATGAGGATGAGAAAGAGGAGACAGAGGAGGAGGAGGAAGAAAAGGGGGACTGGGAAGTAGAGGAAGAGGAGTATGATAAAGAGTAGGAGGAAAAGTAGGAAGAGGAAGGAGTAGTCTACAGTTTATGAAGATTTGCATGGCGGCACAGCTCTGGCACCACGGAGGGCCACCGGTGCCGCCACGGTCACCGCCGCCTTCAGAGAGCGTCCTCGTCCTCGTCCTCGTCCTCCTCCTCCTCCTCCTTCAGCCCGTGGCGCAGACTGACTACCTACACAGAGATTGCATCTCGTTGCCAATATCTAGCGAGCGTTTCCTTCCTTGGGGACAAAATAGCTCCCAAGAGGTGGAGAGATTTAAGGAGAGAAGGCATAGTAGAAGATAAAAGTTCCCCCGTATTCTATAAGCTGAGCTTAGTCTCTTATTACCACAAATGTTGCGTGCCTGAGGTCCGTAGGGAGAATCGCTTAAATCCCTGAGACGGGGACTGCATAAAACATTCACTGGAACAATTTATGAATCTGGATGCTGGTATCATAATCAGAGAGTAAGAGAGAGTCACCACATGCATTGTTCTTTTCCTGGATAATACAAGGAAGTACTAGAGTAAATACATACACATGCAAACACACTCACTCAAGAACGCAAGCACACAATCATTAAGCGCACCGGATGGCTGACTTTGAATCCTTCTCCTCAAATAACGTATTGGCAATCACTGCAATTACTGCATAAAAAACATTCTTTTAACTTCGTTTATTTGTTCATAAAGGAACACACGAGGGAACGAAAAAATATGCAATACTTCGCTTGCATCACGAGTCACCCCACGCTTTGGTTAATTAAATTTCGTTCACATTTATCTGATGCATAACGTGACCGGTTCCTAAACGAGGAAACAAGATCAAACATTACAGATTTTTCTCGCATACCTCGAAAAAACAGTTCACGCTGGTCTCCAAAAAACCCAGCAACCCAACCCACACACCATCCCTAATTCTCCCAGAAATGTAAACAATTCACTGCTCCATCAACAACACATTGCTGTAGCATGCCTGACCTCCTGATATCCATCCCTCCGAATCCTCTCACCCCCGGGAGGACAGAGTCCACCTGGCCAGACAGCTGCGGTGCGATGACCCCAATGCAGATAACTGTCCAGGATGTAATACTTTACCTCGTACTATACAACACATTATGGAAGACAGCGTTGTACACTATTATGCACGCCAACAACACAATATACATTCTATAAGGGATTTGCGGGGAAACCCGCGTTCCAGCCATGGCGTTCCTCAAGGTGACGGAACTGCTGGGCCAGACAGTCTAGGGAACGACACTAACATCTCATCTGGGTGTTATTAATCTAGCACGTACGAACCAAGCAACGTCCGAGGTATGGGGTCAAGCCTGAGACCAACGACACTTCAGCCGCGTTGCCTGCCCCACCCACCCCTCCCTCATCCTTAAATGTGATATTCAGTTTTT
Organism: Oratosquilla oratoria; assembly: GCF_046742065.1. Taxonomy (NCBI): domain Eukaryota; kingdom Metazoa; phylum Arthropoda; class Malacostraca; order Stomatopoda; family Squillidae; genus Oratosquilla; species Oratosquilla oratoria. The sequence goes on along the minus strand of NC_134813.1, from coordinate 44,110,087 downwards.
CTCGCCCGTAAGGATAACAAGAATAAAAACAATAATGATGATGGCGCTCGCTTGGTTGAGCACGCACGACTTCGCACGTTTTCAAATGCCTTCGCGCTAGCTACGCGCGCGCGAACGCACACACACACACACACACATACACACACACGCACACACATCAATAGACAACACTCACATGCCTTCACACCAGTTATCCTGTCACCACTCCTAAATCTAACGACAAATATAACTTTATGCTTATTTGATACACCTCAGGTTCACACCATTTTTCTTTTTTTGACAGCGATATGTACCAAGAGCAGCAAAATATACACGAGATTTACGGTGCGAAGAAGTAAAAACAAAGAATAAGATGACGCAAACTAAGAAGACGAAGATGAAGCAGAAGCAGCACAAGAAACAGAAGACGAAGACGATGAAGAGGGCGACGACGAAGATTAGACGCGTTATAACGCCTCCAAAATAACTGCGTTCTTACTCGTCGTGCATTTAAATTGGTCTACAGTGGTCGTTTCAAAGAGAAACTGGTCGGTCAGAGGCCCTCCCTCACATGACGCTCGCTGGCCCCGGCCCGCTTTCTTGCGAGACGCCACGCCGGGGCATTGCCACTCGGCCGTGTGTTGTCCATTTTGGTCCGCGGGGCCACATCGCCGGCTCCGGCCGCAACACACACGACGTGGGAAAGAAATCAAGATGGCCATGTGCACTTCAGCAGGCGTCGCAAAGCCACGTACACAAATACACACACGCGTACAGACATATACTCCAACTGTGTTTGGTGACATCATGCTAAACTTCGTTTCGGCAGTAACTACAACAAAACTAAAACGTTCGTCACCAAGGCAACAGGGTTAACAGACTCCAAACCCTCCCCTGATAAGAGACAATTTGGTTTTCAAGTTTACCTCTTAACGGAATAAAATCTCCTGAAAGACTAAAACGAGCTCCGTATTAGGTCAACCACGGCGAGGTCGACAAGGAGCAAATTCGCCTTCGCCATAGAGGGGTTCCACGGATGTGAATAAAATCGCCTGACGACAGTCTGACCAATGGAAGTGCCACCCAGCACGGAAGGGGATCCGAGAGAGGTTAATATTAAATCCTCTTAAGCCTTCATCAATGAAGGTAATCTCCGAACAAAACTACACACACACACACACACACCACATATATACACATACACACGCACATACACATACTCACACACACACACACGCACATACATACACGCACACACACTTAATTGACCTCTCTCTTCCTCATCGTACATACGCAACTAATCTTTTTACTTCAACTTTTCATTTTCTTGTTTTAAAGCAGCAATTTATTGCTAACAACGCCGCAGCCCCACAGTGGCTTGATAAGGAGGAAAGGAGCTGTCACCAGTGGTCAGTGACAAATGTAAGATATACAATTTAAATCTATCACAAAAAGAGGGCCCGGTCCGGGGACCAAGTGCCGGCCCCTCGGGGCTGTACCTCCTGATGAAGGCGATGACACGTTTGACCCATCATCCCTTGTCCCTTTAAACCAGTCGCACAAATAAACAAACTATGCTAAAACAAGTCTACAAAAAAAGCACATAAACAGATGAATATTTATCACCCCTTTTTTTCCTGTCTGTTTTTGCACTATGTGGTCTCAACGACTGATATCATCAGCGACGTTTCTTATGAGAGAGACGTACGGTCGAATCTACATCAGATCTTTATTTTACGACCCGCTTTGATCAACACTTACACAAATCGCTGCAATATCTGCCGGTGGGTTATCCTAATTTGTTTTTGTTTATCAGTTTGAGTGTTTGCTTATTCCATTTTGTTTGTTTTTTTCTGGGTCAGAGGTATCGCTGCGGACCAAAAGGTCTCCTGTCGAAGAGGAATTTTTGTAGCCCACTGTACCTGCGAGAAAACTGGACGAAGAAAGAAAAGCGACTCACGCTGGATGTAGAATTAAGTACAGTGCAACAGTCCGTGCATCAGAAGCTGTAGCGTCTCAGCACAATGTCACACAGATCCTACAAAAGTCGCTTGTCATCCCCGTCCACGGCATTGGCGATGGCGCAAAGGAATGTATCTATATTTAAACTTCGATTTACGACAACGAGATCTCACTCTTTGTGCGTGCGTGTGTTTCACCATGGTCTTGGATCACGTGTTGGACTCGTGATCGACAACAATTCCCCTCCCGGTTGAGAGCTCCGAGCTCATTTATGACCGAGCTATGGGTAATGCTGTGACCTTACACGCACATACACACATCCAACTCCCCGCCTACGAGTTGGAGTAACGACTCGCAGCGCAGCGATACTGAAAGTATTTCAGCCCTGGGCAGGATTCGAACCCGGACCGCCGTAGTGCGGCCGGGAACTAACCACTGCGCCACCGAGTGTGTGTGTGTGTGTGTGTGTGTGTGTGTGTGTGTGTGTGTGTGTGTGTGTGTGTGCGTGCGCGTGTTTTATTATTGGCTTTCTAACATCAGCCATCACGGACTCTACTTTGAACGTGGTCTCGACCCATCACACACGAAGCTCTGAGCCAGCGGGCTTCTTGTTCCGGTATCTGCTCCCGTTCCCACTAACTACCGGCAGGTGGCCGGCCAGCAGGTGCCAAAGATCTTAGTCACAAACTACCGTGGCACTGTGGAACTGACAGTGCCGCCGTACACCAAAACTTTCCGTGCAGCAGACTACCTCCCTTCCCCCGAACTCAACATATAAACAAATATATATATATATATATATATATATATATATATATATATATATTTATATAGAAAATGTATATATGTATATAGATAATATATATATATATATAAAAAATAAGTAATGCCGGTATATAAATAAATACTTAAATGAACACATACACAGTAAACCTGTTACTTTGTTCTCGGTGACGCTAGAAGATTTCATTTAGCATGTGTACTTCTTGTGGAGTAAATGTTAAGACTGAATTCAGGAAGATGACGAAACGGGAGGATTACTTGGGACACAATCTGTAGTGTTTTGCGGACCTAATCCTCACTACTCACTACTCACTCACTCACTCACTCACTCTCGCACAAACACACACACACATAAAAAAAATCACCCTGAGGTGCAACCGAGCCCCCTGCTATGGGATGGAGAGCACTTGGCACGTTCTCCCCTTCCTCCGGGCACAAAACCTCTTGGCACCAGAAGTGCCTGGCAGGACAGCATGGCACCATCCGCTGCTACAGGCTCCTCCCCACCTCCTCGTGCTCTCTCTCTTTCTCTCTCTCTCTGTTCGCGCATGCGTGGTTTTGTAGGTAACTACAGCGTGGAAGAGTTCCCGACGGCCACGCTTCAACGCGACAATCAGCAACTGTGTTTGGCGAAGCTGGAGCTAACTGGGGCTTTGGTCAACCGCCACCTGGACTATATACCTCATTAAATTCCCTGTTATGTCCTTTTCTGGCGAATCACCTGGAATAAACATGGGCCCGTAAACAAGCTGAAGATTCATCTAGGACGTTATCCTCGCTAACACCAGAAATCTATATTCGGCAGGGAAACACCTCAACATTTCCCACGTTAGATTTAAAGTTGTTCACACATTTTTTTTCTGTATATTTCTTATTACCTAACCAGCTAATTTGGTCCCCTTGAAGTCACTTGTAAAATAAATGCAAAAGGACTGAAAGTCATCACAGAGGACTTTACGTCCTAATAATGTCCACGGCATAGCGTCGCCCCCCTAAAAGATTCTTCCTGCTCACGCCAGGCTATTTCATCCATCTGACGAGGGTGGGGAAGGAAGGACATGGAGGCACAAACCCTTAGATAAGACAAGTTACATAGATTTTGTATTATCTTATGCAAGACGATCTTACACAGCCAGCACGTGGATACAAACCTAAGCGAGCTCCCTTCATGGGAGCACTCCCCCCTCCTCCTCCTCCTCCCAACTTGTCCTCCAACCTCCTCAGCGACGATTTCACCGTCTCCTCTTCCACAGAAGATCCGAGGGTGGTCCTTCTTCAGGAGGGCAGAACCAGTAACGACTCTTCCCTAAACGCCCTTCAAGAGGACCTCTTCCCTAAACGTCCTTCAAGAGGACCTCTTCCCTAAAGGCCCTTCAAGAGGACCTCTTCCCTAAACGCCCTTCAAGAGGACCTCTTCCCTTCCTTCGCTACTTCGGTAGAACCCTTCCCTTCTTCTTCCCTACTTTGGAGGTCCTCAATTGCACATCGAGAAGTTTCTTTCCCTGCATCTGCTCTTCGCCTCTGTCGCCCTCAAAACGTCATCTGTGGCTCGTTTACCGTTGGTTCCTGGGCCTCAGACATGAATTATTGACATCGCATCGTCGACGTTTGCGGTGTTTGTGTTCTCGTCTAGATGGACAGTTAGAGCGAGAAAATCTCGTTATATATAACGTCTAGTTATAACCTACTACCCAACCCACTATATTCCTCCCCATCATCTCTCTCTCTCTCTCTCTCTCTCTCTCTCTCTCTCTCTCTCTCTCTCGTATGGGGTAATGACTACACAAGTGCTATGCACTCGACATCTTAGGAACCTTAATGACACCCCTACGGATCAGAGTCAGGTAATTTTCTTTGACGACAGGGCACTAATTTCCACCCACAAAAGAATGCTGATCATTCATCTTCTATTACCTTCTAATGAAACCTTTCCTAAACCACCTCTGACTTCACCTCTTCAGCTCGATTTTGTTTCCGAGGATAAAAGCGCTGGTTATTGGGCTAAAAAAATATAATAATTATTATAATAATAATTATAATAATAATAATAATAATAATAATAATAATAATAACTTCCTCAAATTTCAGCTGGACCCATAAATTCGTCGTTTTGATTATGAAATTTATTCTCGACGTTACATAATGGTACACACTTGGCTTGCACAGAAGTAGCGTATACTGGCCATAACCAATTACATTTGTCGATGGTTCAACTCCAATTCTGTATAAAAAGTCTTGTACTCATCCACTCTAATTCATGGCATAAAGTACTCCAAGACTCCTTAAACGACATTTTCCGGAGTAGGCCTATGCGGGGATTTTGCCCTCCAGTTGTCCTCTCCTTTTGTCGCCTGTCGAAGTCATAGAGATAACAAGAAGACAGGCAGGCGGTCAGTCGACCACAATCACCTAAAATACAAGCGCGTCTTACGTTCCTGTTCTTACACGATGGGGTCACTGCTACGTCGCCGGACGGACCACAATTTTTTTTTTTTTATCTATTTGCGTGTATGTGCGTGTGTGTGTGTGTGTGTGTGTGTGTGTGTGTGTGTGTGTGTGTGTGTGTGTGTGTGTGTGTGTGTGTGTGTGTGTGTGTGTGTGTGTGTGTGTGTGTGTGTGTGTGTGTGTGTGTGTGTGTGTGTGTGTGTGTGTGTGTGTGTGTGTGTACAGCCTAGTGACTATTCGAAACAGGAAAGCCCACTGATCGGCGAAAATTCTCATACAAATTAATACATACATAAATAAATATATAATTAAATGCATCTATTAGGTCTTTATGGAAAAAATCCTCTATTCTGGTTCGCCCCAAGTTATTCTATTCAGCCATAAGACACCTTCAGCCGCATAGCAACAGAGGAAAGCTATTGGCAGCCCTGCTCAGCAACAGAGTAGGACAGTTGGCAGCCTTGGGATCCTCACATTAAACGAATTTTTGTCAAGAGTTGATGCTTGGCTGGCTAAATGGCTATTTAGGTTACAATATTTTATCGTCTAGTCATACAAAAGCATATATAAGTTACGTGTTGAGAAATCCAACTATGAAAAAATAAAGCAAAAAATTACATGAAATTTGGACCCAGTTTAGATTCCATTGGACAAAATTAGATAATTTCAGTAATGATTCTCCCTAGCCACAAAAAAAGTCCCGTTTTCAAACACTTGTTCCTATCAGACTTATTCAATGACCCTTTTACTGCTTGTGGTGGTGATAACTACTGTATGTTGGTGATGATAACGATAGTGTTGGTGGTGATGATAATGGTTGTGATAATGATAACGGTGATGATGGTGATAATGACGGTGGTGACAGTGGTGGAGGTGTCTCCGTGAAGGCGGTGGCGGCGGTGGAGGCTCAGCCACCCACCATAGATTCGGGAGTCGGGAGTCGGGAGGCGTCCGTCCAACGTCCCCAATTCTTCGGGCGATCGCCGCTGACTGGCCATCCGAAGAGAGTAGGTCGCACGTGCGCGGCCCTCCAATACACACCAATTATACCTGGTTGTCAACAGTACCAATGGGGTCCTAACAGTGCCAAGGGATCCTAACAGTGCCTAGGGATCCTAACAGTACCAAGGGATCCTAACAGTCCCAAGGGATCCTAACAGTGCCATGGGATCCTAACAGTGCCATGGGGGTCCTAACAGTGCCATGGGGGTCCTAACAGTGCCATGGGGGTCCTAACAGTGCCATGGGGGTCCTAACAGTGCCACGGAGTCCTACAAGTGCCAAGGCGTCATAACAAGTGCCAAGGGGTCCTAACAGTGCCATGGGAGTCCTACCAGTGTCACGGTGTCCTAACAGTGCCAAGGTGTCCTAACGATGCCATGGTGTTCTAACAAGTGCCAAGGGGTCCTAACAGTGCCACGGAGTCCTTCAAGTGCCAAGGCGTCCTAACAAGTGCCAAGGGATCTCAACAGTGCCAAGGGGTCCTACCAGTGCCACGGTGTCCTACCAGTGCCATGGTCTCCTACCAGTACCAAGGGGTCCTACTAGGGCTACGAATTCATGTCAGTCGATAGGTACCAATACTTAGGTATCACCCGACCCTGCCTAGTACCCGATCAGTGCCTCGTAGTGCCTCAGTGTAAAAGTACTGCACCTTAGCACTGCCAGTGCGTCTCGCAGCACTGCCAAGATGGCAGAACTGTCTCGTGACACCAGAGCACTGTGTCAAGAATACCACTGAAGTGCCTCTCGTCCACCCGAGCGATGATAGCCTTCCCAACGTGAGACGAACCAGGAAGAAGTACAAGTGACCCAACGTCATACCACACGGGGTGGGGGGGTGGGGGGGGTATTATTATGGTGGGGCCAAGCCGGAAGGACTCGGTATAGGGTGTGGGATGGAGGGATGGGGTGGGGGATGGGATGAGCGATTGGGCGGGGGACTCGGGATGGGGTGGGGGATGAGGGTTGGGGTGTGGGATGAGGGGTGGGGTGTGGGATGAGGGGTGGGGTGGGGGATGAGGGATGGGGTGTGGGATGAGGGATGGGGCGGGGATGAGGGATGGGGTGGGGGTGGGATGGAGTGCATGGTGTAGGATGACGGGTGAGGGTGTGGGATGGGGTGTGGCATGGGGTGTGGGTGTGGGATGGAGTGTGGGCGTGGAGAATCCATACTATTAATACTACAACACTGGGCAGACTACATTCACCTAAATCTGGTTTCTGCCAAGGGGCTTTATTCAGTGACGAGACCCAAAAACTACGTAGGACAACCTTAAAGGTCTCCTTTCGGCTGAGTGAAACAGTCTGGCTTTGACAATAACAAAAGCATACATCGTCACAAAAATCATAACTAAAAAAGAAGTGAAAGGTATACCGTGGCTACAAAACACCAACAGATCCTTGCAAATAATCACCCTTATTCCGTTTTCTTCGTTTTCTTTTACATCTTAGGCTCGTATTTCCTAAGGTGCTCATAAAGGTTCCCTACTGATAGAGGTTCCCTGCATTTCAATAACTGCTGTCCAAGCACACGTGGCAAAGGTGGTGCCTTCGTGGTAAGCAAAGACCTTCTGGGGGTCATTTATTACAAACTACGAAGTGGCCGATACCCCCAAAATTTCGGGGCTTTTGTCACGCAATCTGCACTCCCACACTTAGTCCTAATCCCACCCCTCCCGCAAATGATAAAGGATTAGAAGAACAAGAGGAATAATAAGAAGATTAAGAAAAAGAATAAGAGGAACAAAACGAAGATTAAGAAAAAGAACGAAAAGAAGGAGAATAAGAGGAACCAGAATAAGAAGATCTCACGAACTCGTCACTGTGTAGGTGTTAGGAGGGCGAGCGAAGCCGTAGCTATCGTAAGGACGTGGAGGGGGGGGGGGACAGAAACTACCAACTACTATGAAACTGCTCTCCCCTCTTCCGTCCCGGCTGGCACTTTTCCTTTAACTCCTGCTACCGCCAGACGATTTTAACTCGTTATCAGCCTTCTCGGTATCTCTAAACCTCGGTAGCGATTAGGCCAAATTCCTTTTCGCTCTGATACGGTCGTCCATACCAATCGGTCCGATGGCGAAACACGCTTTCTTTTGGTTGATGGCTTGTGATTAAAATTGCATAATGCTGACCAGAATTTTTTTTACACACACAGGCACGCACGCACTCACACACACACACACACACACACACACACACACACACACACACACACACACACTGGCATGTAGACGCCAGCTTTCACTTTGGGGACACCGTGCGTGCATGAATGCGATTTGATGATGAGCTTATGCGCGCGCGATTGTGAAAGTTCCGATATCTGATATAATCGTAAGCAAGCTTTCCACTATGTATTTGCCTCTGTGTGCGTGCATGCGCGCGCGCGCGCGCGTGTGTGTGTGTGTGTGTGTGTGTGTGTGTGTGTGTGTGTGTGTGTGTGTGTGTGTGTGTGAATCACCATGGTTTTGGATCACGTGTTGGACTCGCGATCGACAGCTATTACCCTCCCGATCTATGGGTAATGCTGTGACCTTACACGCGCACACACACATACACACAACTCCACGCCCACGAGAGTTGGAGTAACGACTCGCAGTGCAGCGATACTGAAATTATTTCAGCCCTGGACGGGATTCGTACCCGGACTGCCGTAATGGCGGCCGCGGACTCTACCACTGTGTCATGTGTGTGTGTGTGTTGTGTTATGCTGTGTTGTGTTGTGTTGTGTTGTGTTGTGTTGCGTTTAGACACCGAATGCCAAGTTGCGTCAACGTACAAGAGGCCGCGACACCAATCCCCGTGTGCTATTCAAGAGTCATGAACACTTGAACTTAGAACCCTTTGAACAGAGGAACGGCGGACGCTCTTGCCGCGAAGAAGAAGGAATAAGAAAAGTCGCTTCCGTTAGCGAAACTCCTTTAGGAAACCATGGAAAATAAACCAGTTGAAAACTTTTCGTATTCAACCAAACGCTTATGCCCTCGTGTTATGTAATGACTATCACTAGACAGCCACAACGCTCCTCCTCCTCCTCCTCCTCCTCCTCGGGGCAGAAACTAGGGAAGTGAGGAAAACGAAGAGAGGTAAACAAGGAAGGGGCGGGAAGTGAGAGAGGGAGGGAGGGAGGGAGGGAAGGGAAGGAGAAGGGGGGAAAGGGGTATAGAAGGGAAGGGAGTTGGAAGGGAAAGAGGAGGGGAATTTTAGGTAAAGGTTATGATGCGAATGAATACGAGGGATGGAGATGAGGAATAAAGGCAGGATGGGAAAAGAGGGAGGAAAGTGTATGTGGTAGGTGAAGTGGATGTGAAGAATACGTGGGAAGACGAGGAGGTTGAAGAGGAGGTGGTGGAAGAGGAGTAGAACGAAGGGAAGAGAAGGAAGAGAAGAAAGAGGTGGAAGAGGAGGAGAAGTAGAAGCAAGGGAAAAGAAGGAAGAGAAGAAAGCGGAGGAGGAGAACATGGCACCGACGAAGGAAGACGTGGATACAACACTGCCCTCGACATGGGCGCCCAGCTAAGCGCTGCTCCGGTCACCGGGCTGTTGCTGCTGGCACATCAGTGCCGCTGGGGCCGGCTGGGGCACAGGTGCTTCCCTTCCAACACATCATTCCACGTGCATGCATGCATGCATGCATGTATGTGTACATATGTACATGTACGAGAGAGAGATTGGGAAACAAGGAAGGCTCGTTTCACATGCATCTTCTCATCGCCATGCGCCGTCCACAACACGATGTCGTGCTTCCAAATAACCATGGGTGTCTATGGACGCTTTCACACGTCACGCCCACGTGTGAAAGCGCCCCACAGACACCAATGGTTATTTGAGAAGGACGTCATGCCGTGGACGGCGCACGGCGAAAAGTCGGTACGTGCGAAACGAGCCGAAGAGGGAAAAAAGTACAGGGAAATGGGTAGTGGAGAGGAAAGTGTGGGTGGATGGGACTACGAGGCTCTGGCGGGCGAAGCAATGGGACGAAGGAGGGTGGACGAGAAGAGAAACACAGATGTGTTGAAAGGGGAAGAAAGTAAAAACAATGGAAGCGTTAATAGGGCAGAGGTAATAGAAAGGGGGATAGGGGGAGGCGTCCGTTCGAACTTGTCGATGCTTGAGGGTGCTAATTATGGCTGAAATAGAAAAAATATACTTGATCTTCAAGGGGGGAGGGGGGGAGGGGAGACAAATACGAAAATGATCCAAATGTCATCCTCTTTCCACCCTTCCCTCGAACCTCACTCGGCGATTTTATTCAGATGAAAGGAGACTACGCCTCACTGCAGAGCCACAAGACTCAAGAGTCCTTTCTTCCAGATGATGTAACAAGATTTTATTCATGCCGTCGCTAGGCCATTCTATTTAGCTGAGATACAGACTCCCCCCTTGGTTCGTCATCAGGTGCAGAACGTCGACTGTTGCTGCTGCTGCTACGGGCCAATGACCATACACCTCGTGTAGGGAGAGGAAGGGAGGTGAGAGGAGGAGCAGGAGAAGGAAGAAGAAGAAGAAGATGAAGAAAAAGAAGATGAAGAAAAAGAAGAAGAAAAACAAGAAGATGAAGAAGAAAAAGAAGAAGATGAAGAAAAAGAAGATGAGGAAAATGAAGAAGATGAAGAAGATGAAGAAGAAAATGAAAAATATGAAGAATAATTTCATATAATCATTAACTTGTGCACAACACCATCTTACTGCCGCCGCGCGATTTCATTTTACGAAAAACACACGACGCCTCTCCCCTTCCCCCCCCCAGACCCATTACACGTTTTGCCGACAGTTGAAACTTGAGTTATGAGGATTAAGAGCCTTCTGCAAGGTGATGCTGGTCCTGTTGCAGTATTCCCTTCTCCCGCCCTCTCTTGCACAAATTCACATCATTCGCTTCCTCAGGAACATTTACACTCGTTCACATTAAACCAAAATAACTTTAATGCGCGCGCCTGTCCGTGCGTCCGTGTGTGTATGCGTGCGTGCGTGTGTGTGTGTGTGTGTGTGTGTGTGTGTGTGTGTGTGTGTGTGTGTGTGTGTGTGTGTGTGTGTGTGTGTGTGTGTGTGTGTGTGTGTGTGTGTGACCTTATATTTATCTAATTGTAGTATACAGGAAAGGAGCAACGCTCGCGGTTTTCTGCCATACTAGAACCATCATTATAGCGACAGATTGCATATGAATATGATCGTGGACCTTTCAGGATCTTTCATACACTTAATGGTCACTTATTCCTACAGGTGGTCTTTGGTGGGTTGGTTGGTTGGTTGGTTGGTTGGTTGGTAAACAAAAACTACCAAGACACGTCCATATCCACACCAAGACGTCCTTGGGGTCACAAAAAGCGATGGTCCGATTTGTGGTTCACCACTTTCACTATCAACCGCTGTAGTGCCTTGGTTTCGATCTCCTGCTGTACCTCAGGGACTTGGGTTCAAACCCAGCTGTACCCCCTGCAATCCAAGCACACTAGGCAAAGGTGCGAGCTTCAAGTCTTAAGCGTCTCCTGGTGTATGCTCAAGCAAATCGTGAGATAAAAATGCTTCAGAGTTCGGTGGCGCACTTGGAAGAGTTGGGTCTGGTTATGTCGCCCACCTCCGCCCACCCAAGCCTTCCTGGAGTGGAATTAAATAACTCAACTAAACCACTCTGTTACGTGACGCTATTTACAGGGTTTGTTTGGGCTAACATGACAACTTTTACTGCTTCTGCTGCTGCTGCTGCTGCTGCTGTTTAGCTTTTAGACTTTAGTGGGTAAAAGAAATACTTGACACCCATTATCGCCCTCTCTGTCTCCAACCACACCCTTCCTCCCCCTCCCCTCTTCCATAGGTCCTCCACCTTATTTATATTAGGTTTATGTCATTTCCTCTCCAGTTCTACCAAAATGCTTCCCCCCCCCATTTCCACTGGCTTTTTTCTCGTCTCCTTCCCTCGTTCCATCTATTTCTTGTCTGAGACCCCCTCCCCCCTTCTCTCTCTTTGTGTGTGTGTGTGTGTGTGTGTGTGTGTGTGTGTGTGTGTGTGTGTGTGTGTGTGTGTGTGTGTGTGTGTGTGCGCGCGCGCGCGTGTGTGTGTGTGAGCGTGTATGCGAATGATGTGCACGTGTGTACGTGTGCGAGTGAATACCTTGCATACGTGTGTCTACATCTACGTGTGCGTGTGTATAAGTGTACGAATGTGTACGTGTGTGGGTATACGTGTGTCTACGTGTATGTGTGTATATGTGTACGTGTGTATATGTGTACGTGTGTATATGTGTACGTGTGTATATGTGTACGTGTGTGCGTGCCCATTCGTCTATCTGTGTCAATCTGCCTCAGAACCGGCTTCGTAACAAGCAAGTTAAACCAGTGAGCTTTCTCTAGTCCCCTGGGAGATGGATGGATGGATGGATGGATGGATGGATGAATGGATGGTTGGATGGATGGACGACACATTAAACCTTGAGTCTAAAGAGTGACGCAACATCCGGCTCCCCATTGTCGCCCCCAACCAATAAACAAAGGATTACAAAGGCAAAGCATGCCGACAGGAGACCTTTTGATCCATATCTAGGTCGGATGCAAAAAAAAAAAATCATATTAATAATAAATTAAAACTATAATAACAATCGGGTAAACTTTATTGAGTTTGTTTTGACTACCGAAACTAGAGTCTGTTCCTCTCGGAGACGTCTGCCACAGATTCAACGATATTACATATCGATGGAGATGATGACCTTCCCCCATCCCCTTCCCCTCCCCTCCTATCCCATCCCACACATTTCCTCTCCCACCCACACACTCCTTATCCAAAAACAAAATATTATCGCCTTGTGTGGGTCAAAAGAGAATATGTTGATGCGGTTTCGAAAGTTCGCGTAGTTTGGCTAGTTGCTATCCATTTCGAAAATCAAAATTTCTTGAAGAACCTTCCGAAATTTCTTCGCGAAAACTCAACTCTCACGAAGTCGAGTTTAAGTTCGATTCTACACAGCAGTACAACAAAACGTAGTTAAACACGAACTTAAAACTAACTCAAGTCAGTTAAACAAAGAAAAGGGAAACGTGTTAAAAGCTATGACGTGGTCGGGGAGTTTGGAGTTAGTGGTTAAAATTAAGTAAACAGTCTTACAAGAGCGAGCATGACGAAAGTAAAAACGTGGTTTGACATTTTACGTAAAGTGTAATGTATTCATTACCATTTTACTGCAATCGCATGCAAGAAAGAGAGAAGAGGGGTGTGGGGGGAGGGGGTAGATGGGAATGGTCTTTAAGGCCAGCTGTTGCTGCCCAGTCCATCTGAATGACCAAATCGTCCCCAATACGAAGTCATGAATGGAGGCATTCAGACGCACCTGCTACGTCACGTCGTCTCACAAAAATGCAAGTCAAGACCAATTCGCCACTTCTAAGAGTTCTTACTCTCTCTCTTTATCTCTTTTTCTCTCTTTGTCTGTGTGTGTGTGTGTGCAGTACACGGATATTCATACTTAATCTACTCTTTGTATTCCTCCTTCCCTTTCTCGTTCTCTGCACCCCTTTCCTTTTCCTTATCATCATCCCTATCATCATCATTTCTGCCGTCTACGTCTTTGTCGTCTTCCTCCTCCTGCTCCTCCTCCAGCTTTCCCTTACCCAACAACTCCCTGAAACCTCACGGAGGAGGTAATGGGGTCGACAGCTTGTCAAAAGGGGGAAATGTGCTTGATGGGCCGACAATCGTCGCTGCAAACGTGGACTAGACCGTGGACCATGTCACCTCCTTAGACTCGCCCCTCAAGAGTCTCGTTCGTGAATTCTACCCAGTCCGTGGATAATACGGCGTTTCTGATAGCTCAATTCCCCCCCACCCCCACCCCCCGTGTTGGAAACTACGGCGAAGAATGTCGTCATTCCCACTCCGCCGTGGTAAAAATTGTGTAAAAATGGCGTGACGTCATTCCATTGCCTCTGTGGGTTGGAACGGCAACACATGTCTTAACTGGAAAGAACAAACAAACTCGTAAAGACACCCGAGGCCTGATGGAACTTTCGACTGGCCTCGTATCCCACAAACGTTTCAAAGTTTCCTTCGGGACTTCCGATGTTATAACAGGAAACTATGACGTCACATCTAATACGTTTATGAAATTGAACCTAATGTTAACATCCTACCAGCGAGGATGTGTGAAAGGCAAGAGGGTCCAAGTTGCCGAAAAATAGAAAGGCCTTCAATGTTCGAAACTTCAATTGTTTAAATGTGATTTCAGCAGCTCTAGAAGGAAATACATTTGCTTGCCTTGCTTGTTAGCTTTGGCCACTGGCTTTAGACGTAATTCGTTAAAACTTCAGGTGAAAGAATTATTTGAAGATAACATCTAATTTTGATTCTTGGAATGGTCTAAACACACAAGTTCACTTAAATTTTATTATAATGTACGTGTGTGTGTGTGTGTGTGTGTGTGTGTGTGTGTGTGTGTGTGTGTGTGTGTGTGTGTGTGCGTGTGTGTGTACATGTATAAACACGACTTAGCACTCGAGGCAACCTGATTACACAACACTTTGCGCGCCTCCTTATGACGTAATATCATTCTCCTTTTTCGAATCTAAACAACCTATCAATCAATTGGACCTTCCTTCGACCTTAGTTCGAAGAAGTCAAGTGCGGGTCGAGCGAGCCCTACAAGGCTTCTCAAAAACCCACAGAAACAATCAATAAAATCCAATTCATGTCTACTATCAATTTTAACATGATCCTATGGGCACTAAAGCCTTCTTTGGCGAAACTAACCACGCCCCTTTTCTTCCTGACTAATCACGATGCGCTTCTGAACGAAGCGCATCGGGTGAAGGAAGCTGTGATTGGCCAGGAACAAAAGTGGGCGTGGCTTGTTTTTCTCTCGAGTGAGTGAACGAGTTTAAACTCTTAATCCCACCAACCTAGCGACACTCTTCATGCACCCTATACTCTCTGTTGCCAGATGATTCGAATCAAGTGAGTGGGTTCGTGGGAAGGAGCGCTTCAGTCACTGAACCACTCACTATGAAGCAATTGGTCTCAAGTTGGTGTGAATTCCAAGTGAGCTTTGCCGTATCTAGCAACTATGCCGATGGTCCAGATGGCTTCGTTGGTCTTGAGTGAAGCCACTCAAGAGGCATTTTCCAAGTCAACTGGAAGTCATGTCTAAGCTGACACTAATCCGTCCATTATGAGTACCATAATCCTACCGACTTCGTGGATGTCTCACGAACTCCCCTGCCAATTTTGAAGGGAGGTTGAACAGATGCTCGCTGACTTCAAGGGCATCCAAGAATTTAGGGTCGATGTCGTCGAGGGTGGCACCAAGAAGTAGTGCCAATTTCGAAGGTGGCACCAAGAGTTTGTGCCAATTTCGAGGGTGGCACCAAGAGTTTGTGCCAATTTCGAAGGTATCCCCAGAAGTTTAGCGCCAATTTTGTGAGGGTTCCCACAGAAGTTAGTGACAATTTTGAGGATGTCCCCAGGAACTAGTGCCTACTTCGAGGGTGACCCCCCAAGATTTAGTGTCAATGTCAA
This sequence comes from Oratosquilla oratoria, assembly GCF_046742065.1. NCBI lineage: Eukaryota > Metazoa > Arthropoda > Malacostraca > Stomatopoda > Squillidae > Oratosquilla > Oratosquilla oratoria. The sequence goes on along the minus strand of NC_134813.1, from coordinate 44,094,417 downwards.
GGGTGTCATTAAGAGCTAGTGCCACCCCAGTGTCAATTTCAAAGGTGTCATTAAGAGTTAGTGCCACTCAAAGGAGGTAGTGTCAATTTCAAGGATCATTAGAAGCCACTCCCCAATTTCAAGGGTGTCAGACAAACAGAATGCTTTGGTCTTAACATCGATGATGATCCACGAACTCCTGTCCGGTTCCACGGGAGTCTCAAGAGTTCTTGGTTAGTTTTGAAAACACCCAAGAATTTTCCTTCTAACTTCACTGGAAGGCTTCGCAAAGAATCCCCAACAGCTATTGACAAACCCACCACTACACACACACACACACACACACACACACACACACACACAAAGAAAAATATAAACATAAACGTGTCTATGCATAATATCCACCCTATTTATTCAGAGTCCTCCTGGTCGTGCCAATGGGCTTGGCAGCAGCCAGTCATCTAATTTTACCGTAACCTAAACAGTGTTGTCAGACGACCAAATATACTAGTACCCGTCTATGACCGCTGTGTGTGTGTGTGTGTGTGTGTGTGTGTGTGTGTGTGTGTGTGTGTGTGTGTGTGTGTGTGTGTGTGTGTGTGTGTGTGTGTGTGTGTGTATATGTATATGTGTATGTATATATATGTGTATATGTATATGTGTATGTATATATATGTATATATATATGTGTATATGTATATATGGGGGTGGGGGTCTTTCACAACAAGAACAACGAAGCTAAATAAGAAGACTGCCATCAATTACTGTGCACAATTGTAAACATACATCTGTCCAACACATTCCGTCCAGCGGAGCGAGAAAGGAGGAGAAGCAAAGAGACATTCCCAGTGCCAGCGAGTGACAACCTGACCCGACCCGACCCGACCCGACAGGAGGCATAGCCATCACTTAACCAACTCTGATCTTTGACCACACTGCAAACCGACAAGACTTTCATGTCCGCCGGGAACTCACCAAAGCCGGGTCCACACTTGTTGCATTTCCACGTATCGTATCATCTTTGCGTACCACCTAGTGATACGATAAAGTGCAACAGGGTATTGTACCCACTTGTTGCGTAACCGTATACAGCAGGCGGATACGCAACAAGTGGGTACAATACCCTGTTGCACCGTATCGTATCACTAGGCGGTACGCAAAGATGATACGATACGTGGAAATGCAACAAGTGTGGACCCGGCTCAAGGAGTCGTGCTTTCTCGAAGAGAATAGCGTTGCTGGTAACCGGGAATACGAGACCCGTGTACCATCGTCGGCGTCAATGTTCCATTTCTTATGCAGTGCTGTTGCACACTCGACCCCTATCACATCATATGAAAATACAAAACTTTCATTTCTATGTTTCTATATTTATTTCCACGCTGGCCAGGCTGTTATCTGGCCGAGCCGGAGTTCATTGGTAAAAAAAAAATAATAATAATAATAAATAAAAAATAATTAAATAAATATATAAAAATAAAAAAGAGTGAGGGCTCTGCCGACAAACACAAAGAGCAATAACAGAACTCTGAAATGGCTAAAAGGAGGGGGGAAAGGACAACGTCAACCGACTTCCCACCTTAAAAAAAAAGAGAAACAAAATCATCACTGGTCTTGTCCTGTGATTTATTTATCACACAACTTTAGTATACGAAATTTGCACTGGCTAATCTTACACCAGTTTTGAAGAACCAATAAAATCAAGTACTGTATCAGAACAATAAGGAAAGTGGCAAACATAGGGGCCAACAGACTTCTTTCTTCTTCTTCTTCTTCATCTTCTTCCTCTTATTATCATTATTATTATTATCATCATCATTATTTGTCTTCCGGACTTACGAAGCCTAAGCCGTACTCAGGTGAATGCATTCGTACACAAAAACCCGAGTGAGGCGAAATCAGAAACGACGATCGGTACATACTGATGATCACTTACACGTGATGTCCATGCGAACACAGCACACACGCATTCGTGTACACACGGTCACGTACATACAAGGACACAAGTACGTACATGTTCACATGCACAACCATTTACGCGTAAGCGAAGGGAGAGGATGGGAGAACAAAAGGGCTACTACGAGTAAAACGTACGCAAACACACACACTACGGCGATCCGAGTTCGAATCCCGCCCAGGGCAGAGATAATTTCAGTATCGCTGCGCTGGGAGTCGTTACTATAACTCTCGTGTGGGCGGGGAGTTTTGTGTGTGTGTGTGTGTGTGTGTGTGTGTGTGTGTGTGTGTGTGTGTGTGTGTGTGTGTGTGTGTGTGTGTGTGTGTGTGCATGCGCGCGCGTCCGTGTAAGGTCACGGTATTACCCATAGATCGGTCGTCTATGAGTTCTGAGCTCTCTTCCGGGAGGGAAATTGCTGTCCATCACGAGTCCAACACGTGATCCAAGACAATGGTGAATCACACACACAAAGAAATTGACCAAACGACACTCGATGTAATCACAAAAAGGTTAATGGTTTAAGGCTTGGCAAACCGCGACTCTAGAACGCTGGTCCCTCCCTGCCAGGGTCCTGGGACGGGGACTGTGTGCAACAAACGTCAATCTGTGACCGATATCTCACCCCACCCCCAGGTACAGCAAGTGACAGAAATACTTCTCCGGTCATCAGGAGAGAGCACACACACACACGCGCGCGCACGCGCGCACACACACACACACACACACACACACACACACATAGTGGGGGACGTATGGAACAAACAGGACGAAATGCATACACGAATTTACGAACAATTTAGATACTGCGAGATACAGAGATGGGATACCACGAGCGTAGCTCCCTTTCCCGTAAGATACAAGGTAAACACACACACACGCACACACAAACACGCACAACCACACACGCACAAACACACACACACACACACACACACACACACACACAGTCTTAATCTCGCGTTTTGTCATTAAACAAATACGCACACTTACGTGTTACCATGGACCAAACCCGAGTTGCCACGATGTAGGGGGAAGTGTACAAAAAATGACGCACGATGGATCACGTTTGTCTGTCAGCAAGTACAGAAACGCTGTTAAATTACATTTCATACCATTAGGGACAAATCATCATTACAGCTTCGGTTCTAAACTTCTATCGATGGTCGATTCCGTTCCCAAGCGATCAACGATGCCTTCTCCGAGTCCACAAACACCGCTCAGATGACTAAAACCCAATTACCGTTAACCATAATAAATTATACCACGTACGGTAAGGGAGTCAGAGTGAGAGCGGAGGGCACACATCCCTAACGACCCAATTCCAAGAATAATAAAACGACGTGATTCCTCTCATACCTCACCCCCCAAAAAGCATAAACAAGAATGAAAAAAAAAAAAGTCTGGCAGTCGTGGTTTTACTTCCGGGAAAAGAAAAAAAAAATGTCTTGCTACTATTGCCACCCTCTACAGATGTGCACGTTTATCCAAGAGTACAACGAGGGAGGTGAGGAAGGAGAGAGGGGAGACAGAGGAGAGAGGAAGAGGAAGATAAAGAGGATAGAGAGATGGATGAAAAGGGAGAACGAGCTAGGGAAATTTCTAGTTTCTCTTCAGCCTACGACCTCGTGTGTGTGTGTGTGTGTGTGTGTGTGTGTGTGTGTGTGTGTGTGTGTGTGTGTGTGTGTGTGTGTGTGTGTGTGTGTGTGTGTGTGTGTGTGTGTGTGTGTGTGCACGCGCGCGCGCACGTGTGTGTTCTTACGCTGCACCACAACACATATTCCACTATTTCATCTAGTCCTCCATAAGGTTTCGTTAAAAACCCGAGCGATACATTCTGGGTTATACTTTCATAACGTTTCGCTCAATTCATCTTCACAGCGTCTCAAATAACCAGGCGACCTTATTCAGCTTTGTGGTGACCCATCGCTGGAGATGGTCTTCAGGATAGGACAGTTGAGTCCTGGAACTAAAGATACGGCGGCGATGTCTCACATAAGATAAAAATGAAGGAGACTGCAATAGACCACAAGGCCTACACTTTGCAGTTCCATGTCCATGACCACCTGTCATCCCCATCTATAAAGTTGTCTAATCTTTTTTTAAAACAACCGATAGTTTCAGCGCTCACTACATACACAATGGTTACATGTAAACAATTATCATTACCAAACCCTGGATCCTCCCTCAAACTCATTAGTAATGGAAAAATTTAAATCTATATAGTAATATAGATTAACCCTTTCGTAACACTTCAAGGTGTTGTATCTCTACTCTAGGTGGTGCCGCCAGCTGATTTCATTCAGCCTAGGGACCCTCTCCCCTCATGCCAAATCATAAGAGTAAAAATAAAACAAATAAATATACAAACAGCTAAATTGATAAACAAGTAAATAATATATACATACATACATACACACACACACAAACACTAACACATACACACACACTTCTTTCTTTCTCTGAGTACACAATCTTTAGTTTATATCTCTTCGCCTGCCTCGTTTCGTTACCCACCAATGGGCAATTATAATCAAATCCGAAACAGTTTCACAGATGGCAACATACGTGAGATGCGGGTGCCCAATATTATAGATTCTTAACAGATCTGTGGTATAATGAGCAGAGAAGAGAGGACTAACTGATTCGTCGACATTCTGATGTACATGAATATTAGCTACTGCAAAGAGGTCAATAATTGTCTGCAGCCATTTGTCTTTTGTTTTTATACTCGAGGGTGTCCTCGAGTGTCGTTACGACTGAAAATCCACTTCCATCATCAATTTCATCTTTATTATCTTAGGAACCTTAGATTGGATCTCCAGGCACCGGCGAGATCAGTAGTGGTTGGGCCGAAGCGACAGGAGCCCACCTCGCGGGAGGCACATCTACCCAATTACAGCACGCCGTTCTCAAGATTACTCTGATTGATGAAGTATGATGCTGGTGAGGCTGAAATTCACTTTCAGCAACGACAAATGCGAATGAACAGTCTTATTTTGCTTGTTCAACTTTACCACGCACAGAACCTCTTTACCGCCCTCGTTATCAAAGTCGTCTTCTTCGACCTCTGTCGCCACGACCCCCCGTCCCCCGTCATCTTGGCACCTGGCGCACAGTGGGGGGGAACGGACTATGTACTCACCTCTGGCACACCTCAGGTAGTTGGCGATTTCCTTGAGTAGCCTGTTAGCGTTGTTCTGCTGTTTGTTGAAGTTCACCTCGTAGTCATCGAAGATTTCGTCTGTCGTTTTGTCGGCTTTTCCAAGATTCTGAAGAATCTGAAAGGCAAAAGAAAAAGGAATCAGCACCAAGTATGCTCATAAGGTTCCTCAACATCATCTTCACCTACTGAAGAGTGTAACCTCCCACACACACAAAAAAAGTCCAGATCTCTGGGACTTTGTTCAACCGACGAGCACGATACATACTGTAGGTCATGAACAGCATCTAGTAAGCTGATGTATAAGGCTACTTAATTACGCATGCATGACAATGCAAAAACCTCGGCATGGCCAAATGCACGCTTACAAATGGCCAAACCAGCAGACAATTTTTTACTTCCGAAGACACAGAAGAACCCTCTCTCTCTCTCTCTCTCTCTGTCTCTAACACATCCACATAATCTAGTTCACTTGACCACAATAGGAGACCAGACTGACTCGAAACTATTCCATAAGGAGGGTACACCGATAAGGAAAGCGAGTTCATGTTTACAACTTACGTGCTTAAATTGCTAGATCGTAAAACCTCGAACTGGGGTACAAACGCGTGCAAACAAAGCCACGCACAAATACGAACACGAACAAACCGCGCACGTAGTTTTGTTTAGGTTGATCCTGAAAGGCAAGTACACTGGATGGCAAACGATGGCTGGCAAGACGTTAACTTGCACATCACGGGTGCCAAGAAATCAATTTATCATACATCTGGATATCTGGTTTACAATAATCTAATTAAAAATCAAATTTGGATTTTGGATAATGGAGCCAGACCGATTAATATCTCAAAACAGTCCCCACCCAAAATAAAACAAAATTTATGAATAAATGAATTAATAAATCAATTAAATAATATCGATCACGACTTCCCATACAAACTGCATAATGTCACCTAACTAGTTGTATTAATGGAATTCCACAGGCCAACTAGCTGGTAACGTTACACAAAACATACGAACACAACTTATCAAAAACCTAACGTTTCCACACCTAAAGGAGAGGACAGCGAGAGGGAGAGGGGGAGATGGAGGAGAGGGGGAGGAGAGGGAGAGGGGATGGAGAGGGAGAGGGGGAAGAGAGGGAGAGGGGAAAGAGAGGGATAGGGGGAGGAGAGGGATAGGGGGAGGAGAGGGATAGGGGGAGGAGAGGGATAGGGAGAGGGCGAGAGAGAGAGAGAGAGAGAGAGAGAGAGAGAGAGAGAGAGAGAGAGAGAGAGAGAGGTCAAAGCCTTGAAAGCAAAGTAGGCAGAGAAGCAAGGAACCAGTACTGAGG
>NC_134813.1:44065491-44085491 GCF_046742065.1 Oratosquilla oratoria | reverse complement strand
GGTGGGGGGAGTTGTCTGGACCCCTATACATACAACATGCAGCGGCGGCAGTTCAGGGACCTTCTGGTCTATGCAGAGACCAGTCTGCTCCCGTTAGAGCAGAAGTCCGTCGTCTTCGGACGCGTCACGGCCCATTAGCACAAAGCAACCAACACCACCTTGCTTCCACCGCAGACGTTCGTTATCGCCAGCAACACCTCTGCCGGGAGAACCGGTAACGGTTTTCGAACGACCGTTAACGGTTATTAACGGCCATTAACGATCTTTCACCCAGGATACTATTCACCGATTCTGGGATGGTTTACGCCAATCCACGCGCGAATGGACCTTGAAACGAAGCGATTATTTTTTCGATTCTTCCGAAGAAGCCCTTCAACTTCGGGAAGTGGTTCTCAGCCTCGAGTCTAAGGCTCCCTGACGCAGATACAGTTTTACAGAGCCACACACCAAAAACTACGAGTTATTGGATGCATGACGATTTTATTCAGTGGTGGTTAAACTACAGTAATACGTCTGTGATTCACGAGGAAACAGGTCTAAGAGCTCCTGGTTTAAGGTATATTGAACACACTCGTGTATCCATTACACGTCGCGGTGTTAATACATCCGTCCACGACCCCTTGTAATGTTGCTATATCGAGCAGTTTCATTATTTATTAATCTTTTATTTTCTGTCCCAGATTCGATATATTTCCTGTTGATTCCTTTATTGGAATGTATGATAACATTCTCATTAATCTCTTCCATAGCGGGTGACACGTTTCCTTTCGTCCAGGCTGCCGCCAGGTGATTTCATTCATCTCCGTGGCACTCTACCCCATCGGTAATGAAGCAGTTCCAACTTTCGAATGTGCTCGGACCCAGGCCAAGCAGCAGACACCAATGGCGGATCGAACCTGACCCCACGAAAGCGGCACTCGACAGCTTTCACTGCATTTGCATTTCGTCGTCAATAACTTTCACTTCTGTCCTTTAGGAATCGTATCATTCCGAAGGGATGGAGTCTTGGAGGTGGTCAAGGAAAAATTTAAGGAGGATAAACTGAAAGGAAGGCCAGTAGAGAAAAACGATAATCGTTAGTCTTAGCATGGCTGGGTGAGGAGGTAAAATCAGCAGCTATCGCAGCACCGACGGATGGACATCCCAGTGCTATCTGTAGGTTACGTGACATCGCTCGTTCGTGTGACCCTTTGATTTCGCGCGCGTGGGTGCGTGCGTGTGTGTGTGCGTGTGCGTGTGCGTGTGTGTGTCCGGGCTGATAACGTCCAGGGCGTGGTCCTTGACGAAACAAGCCCTGTCTCCCCTTTCTTCAAGCCAATCACGTTCGCTTTTGAATAAAGCACAGTGGTTACGACGATCGAGGGTTCACGATAGTTGTAAGATGATGGTCTTAACTGGTAAGGGAAAGGGATGGGGCGTGGGTTGTTCTGCCAACGACTGTGTCACTACCTTGCTTACACGGGCATCTTGGCGTGGCAGCAGCTGAGCCTATTTCTTCCTCGGAGCCCCGCCCCCCTTTCTCTCTCTCTCTCTCTTTCTCTCTCTCTCCACTTGCTAAAGCCAGAAGATTGTCTTCAGCTGAGGATGACCAATGGACCGAGAGGAACATTTCTCTTACACTTACTCGCGACGAAAAACCATATAAATCATCATCCTAACTGAAGAATCACTGTCGTCTACCACTTATAATACACGGCAATACATCTCGTCAACCTTTAAGGGCGCGGAGGTTTGTCCCAGCTGAATGAAATCACCTGACACTAGCCTGGATAAAGCCGACAGTCCTCAAGGTTCGGTTTTTCCTTCCTGCAGACAAACCACAGCCCAGTGAACGTGACAACCCTTGAGCACCGGATGTCAACAAGATTAAAGGGTGGCCTTCTTCCAACAACCCCAGCCCCGACTCCCAACCAATACCAGGAAACTCCCACCCTCCACTCCCTCCCCTTTCCTCTCCCCCCACCACCACCCCCTACAAACGGGCCCAATACACACCCTCCAATTCCCTTCTCTGTTTTCAAACACCTGCAAATCCTCCTCTAAGTGTGCAGCATGGTGTCTCTGCTGCTGCTGCTGCTGCTTCTGTCTACACACGTGCCTATTTTTATCGAGGAGAGAGCAAGCAAGCAAGCATACAAGAACAGATCCTCTTCTTCCCTCCACTGGGAAAGCACACTGACTCCTCAAGCAAGAAAACACAGACTAAAATGAGAAGGAGGGAGGAAGGAAGGGAGAGGGTGAGGAGGGGAGGATTTGAAGAGGAGCAGGTGGGGGAGGGGAGGGTGTGGAGAGCAAGGAAAAAAAGGATAGGAGAGAGGAAGAGATGGTGCACTTTACGATTTTATTCTGGTACACTACGGGCGATTTTCTTGACGTTACGAGCAAACGACCATGGGGAAACTGCTAAAGGAAGGGTCGAGGAATGGGGAGGAAACAATGGAAGAGGGGGGGGAGGTAATACAAAGTAGGAAGGTGGATGTGGAGAGGGGGGGGTCAGCGGATGCATAGAGAGATGAAACGAGGGGGGTGGGGGGGAGATGGCGGGGCCGCTGCTGCTGCTGCTAACTCAGGTTACAGATGGCACGAGGCCAGACAGAGGCTGAGGCTGAGGTTGAGGTTCACGGTGCGTGTCGTCTGCACTTGCTCCTCTTCCACTGGGAATGTAAGCAAAACATGCAGGCTGGGGCATCAGATGCAGGTGCAAATATAAATAATCGGATCCTCTGCACACGCACACAGGCGTATAATGCGCACCCATGCACACATACAAACATACATGCACATACACACACATGCATACATACAGACACATACGCATACACACAGCCACACAAACACACACACACATGCATACACACAAATACAGATGCATACACACAGACACACACTACTCTGACTTCATCTTTTTTACTTGTACTTTCTCGATACAATCCTCTTAACATTGGGACAAAGTGGTACAAGGACACGAGTTCGTAGCTCCCCACGTTCTACGATGCTTAGTGTCGCGTGGCACTTAAGTCGACCCCAAGACCTAAGAAAGACCGACGACGACGACGACGACGCCTGCAGCGAGTCGAGTCCCATCTGCGCCTCCACCTCACCTGTTTCCTGTCACGGAACAGAAACTTGAGCAACACTGTTGGTAGGTTGTCAATATCTTAACAGAGGGACATGAGAAGCAGGACTGCATTGCGCTGTTGTACAACGAGGAACAAGTCTTGTCCCACTCTCCAGCACGTCTAGGACAAATCTAAGGACTTACGTAACGGAACATATAGACGCTCATATCATTTGAATTAGTGATGATAACGACAATAACAACAATTATAACAATACTAAATTTTACAAAAATCAATAAAAATTACAATAATGACATTCATGACGATGTTAATTATCGATAATGATGATAATAATAATAATTATAATAAAAGTTTAAACAAAAATCAATTCTGTAATAAACTTGTTTGTAGAGCTAAATCCAAAGCGGGGGACAAAATGCGCCCCCCCCCTTTCTCTCTCTTTAATCGAAGACCACTACATTGGTCACGTGTCTAGGGAAAACGAGAACAACAAAGAGTTGAAGAGAGAGAGAGAGAGAGAGAGAGAGAGAGAGAGAGAGAGAGAGAGAGAGAGAGAGAGAGAGAGAGAGAGAGAGAGAGAGAGAGAGAGAGAGAGAGAGAGAGAGAGAGAGAGAGAGAGAGAGAGAGAGAGAGAGAGAGAGAGAGAGAGAGAGAGAGAGAGAGAGAGAGAGAGAGAGGGGGGGGGGAGGGGACGAACGGACGGACTCGTCCAACGCCCCAGATGAAAGGGAGAGATAGAAGCGTCAGACAAAGCCGTCGGAAACGGCAGATCGATAAAGACAACGAACGGGTCTCGCTCTCTCACGGGCCACACACACACACACACACACACACACACACACACACACACACACACACACACTCATTCACCTATTAGATGCCACCACAGTCATCACCACCACCACCACCTACTCCTCCCATATAGAGACGGTAAAGGATTAGAGTGCCTATAATTAAAAATATTGGGTAAATAAATAAATTAATTAATTAATTAATTAATTAATAAATAAATCAAATAAAAATTATGAAATGAATAACTCCGCTATTTCCACCTCTTTCACTCCGCCTAATATTTCGACCTGCTGAATTTCTTTGAAAGAAGAGAAAAAAAGATCGCGAGGGCCCATTAATCAGACAGAAAAAAAATAGATACATCTTCTGGGCACCGCATGTTGTTCCAGCGAGTATAATACGAAGCATTCGAGTCAAATGTCCTTTTCTTCCCACAATTTACGTCTTACGTGATTTTGGTTCCCGCCCCAGCAGTCTTATTTTATTGAGTAATAACAAACCGAGAAAACAGGAAGACCTTTCGTTTCGTTGTTGGACTTGTATTATGGCAGTCGCATGGTGAGCTTTCTTGCGCCAGATGGAAATTAAACACACACACACACACACAATTTATATATGCATTTGCATACTTATAGTATACAGGAAAGGCACAAGGCTCGTGGAGTCTCGTCTTTCACTCTTCCATTTGTCACAGCTTCAAATTCAAGTATGTATGTATGTATGTATGTATGTACGTACGTGTGTGAGGTCGGTTAAGACGACGCGGAACAAGACTATTACTACCGGCTGTTCCTCCCCCCCCCGCTCCCCGTTTTCTTTTTACGCCCCTTTAGTGCCATTCCCGAAATAGGCCTATGAATCTGGCGCAGGGCACTGTCCTCTGTATTCCCCAGAATTGGTGCCACCAACTGCCACAATCACCTTTTTATTCAGCTGCAGTAAGGAAGGAAGACTGAACACGGTGGCATGTTCATCGATGAAAACATGTCTTCTTTCGAGTCTGTGTAGCTTATCTAAAAAGGGGAGTCCTTGTATAGTCTGCAAGTCAGTATATAGTCTGAGGGCCAATAAAGGCCTGTAAAGGTCAGTAGAGTCAGTATATAGTCAGTAAAGAGTCAGTATATAGTCAGTATATAGTCAGTAAAGAGTCAGTATATAGTCAGTAAAGAGTCAGTATATAGTCAGTAAAGAGCCAGTATATAGTCAGTAAAGAACCAGTATATAGTCAGTAAAGAACCAAGAACCAGTATATAGTCAGTAAAGAGCAAGTAAATAGTCAGTAAAGAGCCAGTATACAGTCTGTAGAGTCAGTATATAGTCTGTAAAGAGCCAATATATATAGTCTGTAAAGAGTCAATATATAATCTGTAAAGAGCCAGTACATAAACTGTAAAGAACCAGTATATAGTCTGTAAAGAGCCAGTATATAGTCTGTAAAGAGCCAGTATATAGTCTGTAAAGTCAGTATATAGTCAGTAAAGTCAGTATATAGTCTGTAATGAGCCAGTATATGGTCTACAAAGAGTCAGTACATAATCTGTAAAGAGTCTGTATAATATGGCCTGTAAAGAATCAGTCCATAGTCTGAAGGTTATCTATCTGGGCCTGCTCAACACCAGATGACGTCACGCCCATGCTTGAGGGCTTAGAAACAAAAGGATTAGATAATTTTAGCCATTATCAGACACGCATCGTTCCATGCCTGTTCGCTCCAAACAATTACGAACGTAATCGCATCCATCCTCCTCATCCGCGGATGACAATGACAACCCCGAAGGTGACGTCCATCGCTTATCGGTCACGGACAGAACAAAAGCGCCCTCTGCGGTCAGGACGTTAGGTCAGGGACCGCCAACTCGCCCACCCGTCGAGCCACTTCGATAAATCACTTCGGTCAGTAATGTGTTCCTCCTGCCCAGTCCCTGACCTTGACCTTCGTCCTTCAGGCTCACCATCGTCTTGGTCTTGTTCCGGTATCAGTCGGTCTAAATCTATTCCACCAGGCCTGGGGGCTTCAACTCTGTCTCGTCCCTTCTTTAAGACTGTCCAATACCTAGACTCAAGACCCAGGCTCAGGACTTGTATCAGACCATTTTAAGACCTCTTGTTCATGATCCAGTATCAGTCTGTCTAAAACCATTCCCCTAGGTCTGGACTTCAACTCAGTCTTGTACATTCTCAGGCATCAGATAATTTAGGACCTCTTGGCTATCTCAGACCCCGACTTGACCAACTTTGACCTTCCCGCAGTTCCAGCCTTTGATTTAAAGACGAAGATGTCTTGACCATATAATGTCTTGCCCAAAATTTGGGAAGCCACTGTCCCGTAACAGAATGTGGGATGAAGAGGTTTAGTTTAGGTTAGGTTAGGTTAGGTTAGGTTAGGTTAGGTTAGGTTGGGTTGGGTTAGATTAGGTTTGGTTAGGTTTGGTAAGGTTAGATTAGGTTTAATTAGGTTAGATTTGGTTTGCTTAGGTTTAGTTAGGTTTGGTTGCGTTTGGTTAGGTTACGTTAGGTTAGGTTTGGTTAGATTTGGTTAGATTTGGTTAGGTTAGGTCTTCAACCCACTGTGCCGCACTTCACAGATGCTAATCACCACAAAGTCTCGTTCAGTTTAAAAGATATCAACACAACTGGATTCTTTTAATTTTTGTTCTGATTTGAAAACGTTGCTGATGCGGTTGAGGTGGAGTAGTTGATATGGATTCATTTGTCTTTTTATCTATAATCTACTTATTTACTTTTTTTCTAAAAATGTCCATGTTTCGTTCTTGTCGTTGGTGACATGACAACAGCGTGATAATGGTGGACCACAGACAAGACTCGAATGCGACGACCAAACCACAGTTCCCGTGAGCAAAAACCAAAAAACCCACAACAATGAGTGGATTACACTGAGAAGCGACAATTCTTGTCAAAACACTATATATAGAAAATGAATCACGGCATTTCTATGACCCATTGCTATCTTTGTGTGATTCTAGACAACGCTATAAAATAAAGACTGCTCTTAAGCTGCAAGGCCTGATTTGCAAAAGAACAAAACCTGATGTCAATCAAGAAGATTCTAAGCATGAAGAACCTCGTCTATATCGGCTGAATAACAATGGTGTTCACCAGATCAAAATGTATAAACAATTCACCGGGACTGAAATGTTACTTTTGACAATTCGTGTTCATTTTCATAATGTCAAACAAGCCCCGCCCACCAACACGACGATTTGGTCTGTGATTGGATAACGCGACACCGTCCAGGAAATGTAGCCAACGGCACATCATCTACCTGAAGACCGGGCCAATCACAGGCCAGAGCAAAGAAAAGGAGGTTGGCCAAATTAGACATTAAGGCAACGAACAAACCTCTGATCACGTGATCAGAGGGCAGACGAAAGCTCTGATCTCGTATCAACGACAGGAAACACAGCTGACTACGTATACCCTGTACATCCTGTGCAAACGAGCTAAACAACAAAAACCCACAATTTCCTGAGATCCGAAAGGCTGAATTGTTATCACACTATTGTGTTTCACACGTGTCATGTCACGTCCGTGGCAATTGGGCTGTAACGTGTCATGTCCTAAGCGTTACAGTATCACCCATTTCTAACCTGAACTAAAACGACATACCTAACCGTATCTATTACCTCCCTCTGTCAATGTCAAAGTTGTCCTCGTGTTAGATAGGGTGGAGGCATGGCTTGTAGAAAGACATGAATGTATATATCAGGCCTTGGAATGGTGTAGTAGTGTGGGGAGTCAGCCCTACACATTCCCAGCTGAGCTGACTGGTTAGGGTAGACAGGGCGCGAACTCGGGACTTTACAGTACAAAACCAGTGTTGTACCATATAACAATATTACACACATTCTTATTTATACAATTTCCATTCATTTCTTCATCTATTTAGACTGGATCCAGTGTCATTAGGGGCAACAAGGTCAATTGTCAGCCACATATTTCAGTTAACTGACTAAAACCTAGATGATGATGTGTGGCAACTGATTTAGAAAACCTCGATTGGTTGGTTTTTATTAGACAAGAGGGTGTTAACCACGACCATCAATAATAATCAGCAGCAACAATAATAACAACAACAATAATAATGATAAAAAACTCCCATTACATCATTACCATGTATAACTATAATTATTTTAATATAGTAAGAGTGCTTTATCACTTACAAAAGTTTTGTGGATTTTGACTACATATACTATGTCAGCACACACACACACACACACACACACACACACACACACACACACACACACACACACACACACACACACCACGAGCGTAACTCCCTTTCCCGTAAAATACAACTAGGTAAACCCACACACACACACATTACCTCCCTGCCCCATATCTTACACTATTCACATCGACATTCTCGAGTACAATTAACCTCCTCCACCTCTTGTGAACCATCGTAACAAGAGACAATGCCTAGAGCCATTTCTGTAAAAATAAAACTATTCCATTCAGCTCCAAAGCAGCAGGTGGTGAACCCCAAGTCCCCTTCAGGGGTCTCGACCTATTACGTCATCCTCTTATCACCTTTCAGTCTGGGGGTCCTCTAAATCGTTGGAATTAAACATCCCTCTTACGGACAACATGTGCTATTTCCGGTCGCATTCCTCTCCCACCCTCATCAATTCCACCAATCCACTCCACTCCCCTCCCTCCATCTCATCACCACCAATGACTTCCCCCCCTTCTCCCCTTCCAATCAAGGCAATTCACCTCTTACCAGACTTAATGCTCTCTTTCCTCTCAACTGCACTCTATTCGATTTAATAACCTGAAACTAGTCCCGCCCGTTGCACCCTCTACCGATGTACAGTTGTCGACAATTGTAAGTGGTTGAGTTGGGGGCGCGTCACGCGATGATCAAGCCACCTGTGCGTCTCTTGTTTACAATTATTTCCTTCGGCAAACAAACCCAACCCCTTCGTTAACTCTATAATCTATTTGATCAGATTGTTTGTTTTCGAAGAAAAAATACGCACCTTCCTGGTAGTGATTATCTAATCTAAAACAATGAACATTTCTGATTCTCTCTCTCTCTCTCTCTCCTTTTAAGACTGTATGCAAGAATAAATTTACAGCAATTATGTAGCAGTATGCATACATGCCTTCCTTCACTTCCTCTCCTTCCTCCTTATAAGTGGAAGAGACCATCGGTATATGCATATATTACGTGCATTATAAACATCATTATATTAAGATTGGACGGGAATTCATTGCCATCATCCAATCTTGATTCGAATATACAAATTAATTTCAAATTGAAAGACGTTTCCTTAACCAACGGTGCTGTGTATTTGGTTTTTAATTTTCGAAATTAATCTGCACAACGAAAACAGCAGAATGGGTAATTTAATGAAGTATATTAATGCCATTTCACTCGTTGCAGGACACTGTAAACAAAAACAACGTTGCCACATCTAACAGTGGTGCCACATCTGAAGTCGCAATACAGCATCTGTGCATAATGATTGGCTCTCTCTACCTAATTGCTCACCAATCACAACCACTGTATCGAAGACTGTGGGCGGGGCTTAATTCATCATTATAATTAAAATAAAGTTAATTCTCCCTTCCCCCCCGGCCGTCTGGCGAGGGGCTGGCTTACGCCAAGAGGCGCTTATTTGCAGCCCAGGAGCTCCTTGCAGTCCCTGGAGAGTGAGCCCAGGTTAACCTTGAAGTCTTGGCGGAGTATAAGAAAGCCGAAGTTCGCCATGCAAGAGGAGTTACGAACTACTCCTACACCATCAAAGGGAGATCCACGGTGATGAATGAAATAGCCTGACGGCAGCCTGAACGAAAGGGGAAAGTGCCACCAGGTACGAAAGGAGTGCTAAGAAAGTGAATGAAACCGCCTGGCGGCAGCTAGATAACAAGGAACAGTGCCAAACGGTTGAACCGGTAGAGGAGAGGGGGAGGGAAGGGAGGGGAGGGAAGGGGAAGGGAGATGAAGGGAGGAAAGGGGAGGGGAAGGGAGGGGAGGGGAAGGGAGGGGAGGGGAAGGGAGGGGAGGGGAAGGGAAGGGAGGGGAAGGGAGGAGAGGGGGAGAGAAAGGTAGTCCGCAACGGAGTGAAAGTCGGCCGGCACTCGGAAGAACGCCGGTAATGTAACTATTGCCGGCGTGGGGGTAAAGTGGAGAGTCCCAGCAGCTGAGGTGCCGGCGGCGGGAGAGAGCCGGCAGCGCAGAGCCGGCGTTAGAGGTTCAGGAAGTGGAGTGTCTGTAACCGGCGCCGGGAGACGTCAGGAGAGAGTCTGAGGTCGAGAGATAGCAGCCGGGGGGGGGGGGGGGAGCTAGTCGAGGATGTTGGCAGACCTAGGCGGCTACGTATGTCATCAGTACGGCAAGAGTGCCAATGATGGGGGCAAGAGTGCCAATGATGGGGGCAAGGGTGCCAATGATGGGGGCAAGGGTGCCAATGATGGGGGCAAGGGTGCCAATGATGGGGGCAAGGGTGCCAATGATGGGGGCAAGGGTGCCAATGATGGGGGCAAGGGTGCCAATGATGGGCAGCAAGGGTGCCAATAATGGGGACAAGGGTGCCAATAATGGGGACAAGGGTGCCAATGATGGGGGCAAGGGTGCCAGTAATAGGGGACAAGGGTGCCAGTAATATGGGACAAAGATGCCAGTCATAGGATACGAGTGCCAACGATGGGGAACAAAGGGTGCCACCGACGGGGTTAAAGGTCCCAATGATAAAGGACAAGGTGCCAGTAACAGGGGACAAGGGTGCCAGTAACAGGGGACAAGGGTGCCAGTAATAGGAGACAAAGGTGCCAGTCATGGGATACGAGTGCCAACGATGGGGAACAAAGGGTGCCACCGACGGGGGTAAGGGTGCCACCGACGAGACAAAGGAGTCAAAGGATGGATCAAGGTTTCCAAGGAGCAACAAGTGTGTCCGAAGGGTGACCCGAGAGCTGGGCCAGACGCCAGAGGCCTCTGGGCAACACGAGTGCAAGGGTTCGATAAGGAAGGCAGACGGGTCGGGTGGCCAGCACATCATCATCGCTGACGCACTCACTTGGTTGTCTTTCAGCCTCCTCGGCGCCCACCATGTAAGGCCATGCACGGTCATGGCGACGAAGAACACTAACAAGAACAATAACAAGAATAACAAGAGAAAGATTAAGATGAGGAAAAACGAGAGCAACAAACAAGAACAACAACAAGAATAAAAAGATGATGAAGATGAGGAGGAAGAACAAGGGCAACAAACAAGAACAACAACAAGAATAACAAGAAGAGAAAGATGAAGATGAGGATGAGGAAGAAGATTGAAAAGAGGACGAGGAAGAAGAGAAAGAAGAAAAAGATGGAAAAGAGGAAGAAAAAGTTGCCTTCCCTCACTGTGTTGGCAACCCTACTTACCACTTCCGTTGGTGTCCATTTCATCGTCAATTTCTCCCTCTCTCTCTCTCTCTCACACACACACAGAGAAAGAGAGGGAGAGAGCGAGAGAAAAAGAGAAGGAAAAACAAATAAAGAGGGAAAGAGAGTGAAAGATAATATGGGCAACTTGTTTTGAGAGGAGAGGTCGAGACCCAACATGTCAGCGAGTGAGTGGTGGTGGTGGTGGTGGTGGTGATGGGGAAGCGTGAGCGAGTCGTGAACGGCGTAAGACGACGACGAAGACGAGGAGGAGAAAACGCGAGAAAGCGAGGATGCGATCGCTGCAGTCAACAAAATGTCCATCATTACACGAAACAATCTCCATTCTCATTCCAATTCTGCCTGGTCTCCGGTATGCGCTGCTTTTATTTCATCACCGACCACTCAAGAGTTTCTATCCTCAGGGAGAAACTGTGGCGTCTGCTGTAGCAAATGGGTCAGACATCTCAGGGGAATATAATCGTTTGACGGCACTCGTCGTCGGTTGTTGTGGTCAGGGAGTAGATGCAGTGTGGGAGGTGGAGGGAGCCAAGGTGTGGGAGGTGGCAGGGAGGGGGGGGAGGGAGCAAGCAGGGAGGGGGGAAAGGGAGCAAGCAGGGAGGGGGGAAAGGGAGCAAGCAGGGAGGGGGAAGGGAGCAAGCAGGGAGGGGGGAAGGGAGCAAGCAGGGAGGGGGGAAGGGAGCAAGCAGGGAGGGGGGAAGGGAGCAAGCAGGGAGGGGGGAAGGGAGCAAGCAGGGAGGGGGGAAGGGAGCAAGCAGGGAGGGGGGTAAAGGGATCAAGCAGGGAGGGGCGGGGAAGGGATCAAGCGGGGAGGGGAGGAAAGGGATCAAGCGGGGAAGGGGGGAAAGGGATCAAGCGGGAAGGGGGGAAAGTGAGCAAGCAGGAAGGAGCGAAACTGGGAGCGAAAGACGAGTGGGGGAGTAAGGCGAGTGGGGGAGTGAGGCGAGGGGGAAGTGAGGCGGGTGGGGGGAGGCGGGGGGAGGCAGGTGAGGGGAGGCGGGGGAGTAAGGCGAATGAGGCGAGGGAGGTGAATGAGGCGAGGGAGGCGAATGAGGCGAGGGAGGCGAATGAGGCGAGGGAGGCGAATGAGGCGAAGGAGGCGAGGGAGGCGAATGAGGCGAGGGAGGCGAATGAGGCGAATGAGGCAAATGGGGCGAATGAGGCGAGGGAGGCGAATGAGGCGAGGGAGGCGAATGAGGCGAATGAGGCGAATGAGGCGAAGGAGGCGAATGAGGCGAGGGAGGCGAATGAGGCGAGGGAGGCGAATGAGGCGAGGGAGGCGAATGAGGCGAATGAGGCGAGGGAGGCGAATGAGGCGAGGGAGGCGAATGAGGCGAGGGAGGCGAATGAGGCGAGGGAGGCGAATGAGGCGAGGGAGGCGAATGAGGCGAGGGAGGCGAATGAGGCGAGGGAGGCGAATGAGGCGAATGAGGCGAGGGAGGCGAATGAGGCGAGGGAGGCGAATGAGGCGAGGGAGGCGAATGAGGCGAGGGAGGCGAATGAGGCGAATGAGGCGAGGGAGGCGAATGAGGCGAGGGAGGCGAAGGAGCCGAGGGAGTGAGTGTCTTTGCACAGCAGCATTTCATGAATGGCGACTGAACACTGGACGTCAGCAGCCCCCGTGTCGCACATCCTGGAGTAGCGTGCGTGCGTGCGTGTGTTCGTGTGCGTATACGCGACCAACTTCTTCAACGAGAGAAAGTCTGTATACAGAGCAGACGGACGAGGAAGTTGGTCGACCGTTGCTGATCGCTGCTGGCAGTGGTAGTGTGGTTGGCAGAGTAACAGGGAGGTAGGGAGGTAGGTAGGTAGATAGGTGGGGAGGTGTAGAGAGGTTGAGATGGAGGGAGGCAGGGAGGGAGGGTGTGAGGTACGTAGGGAGGTACGTAGGGAGGTAGGGAGGGAGGTAGGGAAATGGGGAGGGAGGTAGGGAAATGGGGAGGGAGGTAGGGAAATGGGGAGGGAGGTAGGGAAATGGGGAGGGAGGTAGGGAAATGGGGAGGGAGGTAGGGAAATGGGGAGGGAGGTAGGGAAATGGGGAGGGAGGTAGGGAAATGGGGAGGGAGGTAGGGAAATGGGGAGGGAGGTAGGGAAATGGGGAGGGAGGTAGGGAAATGGGGAGGGAGGTAGGGAAACGGGGAGGGAGGTAGGGAAACGGGGAGGGAGGTAGGGAAATGGGGAGGGAGGTAGGGAAATGGGTAGGGAAATAGGTAGGTAGGTAGATAAGGAGGGAGGTAGTTAGGTAAGGAGGGAAGGAGGGAGGGAGGGAGTGAGTGAGGGAAGTAGGTAACGTAAGTGTATTTCGTCGCCGACATTTTAGCGCCGTTCTCAATTGAAAGAAGACAATATCGCAAGTTGACGTCAACGACTTTGGGAGGTTCGTTGAGCAAACAAGCGGGTGGGCAGGTGGGGTGGTAGGGTGATATGCAAGCAGGTAAGTAGGTCGTTAGGTGGGTAGGAAGGCAGGTAGGTGAGTAGGTAAGCAGGTAGTTAGGTGAGTAGGTAAGCAAGCAGGTATGTAGGAAGGGAGGCAGGTGGGTAGGTAAGCAGGTAGTTAGATGAGTAGGTAAGCAAGCAGGTAGGTAAACAGGTAAGCAAGCAGGTAGGTAAGCAGGTAGGCAAGCAAGCAGGTTGGTAAGCAGGTAGGCAGGCAAGCAAGCAGGTAAGCAGGTAAGCAAGCAGGTAGGTAAGCAGGTAGTTGGGTGAGTAGGTAAGCAGGTAGTTAGGTGGGAGGTACGTAGGTAGGCAGTCAGGCAAGCAGACAGCATCCGAATCTGATGTACACAAAGGCCGAGGTGTGGGGTGGCCATCTGTCTGACGACTGCATATAAGGTCAAGGCCCGAAGGCGGCAAAGACGCTCAGGCGGCGGAAGAGAGGAAGAGTACGACGAAACGCCTCGCCGTGCAGATTTCGTCCTGCCCATCGCCACATTCAACGAGAAGCGAGCGGCCTAGTTATGGACCAAAAGGTCTCCTGTCGGCCGCATGCTCCTCCTTTGTAATGGGGGGGGGGCGGATCGACCTAAAGGGCTCACACCGACCAGATACCCAATTCAAAGAAGTAAACGAAGAAGTAGAAGTGGAATACGTCGAGTGTCACTCTGTACAGAGATCCGGCATTAAGTAGGCCGTCATAGTGAAGGCAGTTCGACTGAAGAAGTTGGTACAGACCCTCGACTCAAGTGCCAACTCGGGAAGGGTCGAGTGCCGCCCCGCCACCCGTGTGTCAACAAACCCGCGGATAGACTCATCAGGTGGGAGGAGGAAGAGAAGGAGGAGGAGAGAGAGGAGACGAGGGGAAGAGGGGAGAAGGGGAAGTGGGGAGGAGGGGAGGGAGGGGAGGAAGGGAAGAGGGGAGGAAGAGAAGAGGGGAGGAAGGGAGAGGAGGGGAGAAGGGGAGGAGGGGAGGAGGGGAGAAGGGGAGGAGGGGAGAAGGGGAGGAGGGGAGAAGGGGAGGAGGGGAGGAGGGGAGGAGGGGAGGAGGGGAGGAGGGGAGAAGGGGAGGAGGGGAGAAGGGGAGGATTGGAAGAGAGGAGGAGGGGAAGAGGGGAGGAGGGGGAGAGGGGAGGAAGAGGAGGAGGGGAGGAAGGGGAGGAGGGGAGGAGAGGAAGAGGGGAGGAGGGGAGGAGGGGGAGGAAGGGGAGGAGAGGAAGAGGGGAGGAGGGGAGGAGGGGAGGAGGGGAGGGAGGGGAGGAAGGGGAGAGGGGAGGAAGGGGAGAGGGGAGCGGGAAGAGAAGGACGGACAGGAAGGGACAAATGCTCACAAATGTTAGCAATATTTTAGCTTTACTATTTTTCATATGTATTTGGTGAAATATTTATTGAGAAACATGATATTAACATTTCAAAGATTTTTGTGATTCACATTCATAGATAAGAATACGAGCCGAGAGCTTAAAAGCTGTTAATTCCACTGTCACACATCAATAGTCTTTTTTCACACATCGCTCCCCACACCACGTTTCACATCTACCACAATTCTTGACCAAAACCTCTTTTCAAAGCTTTGTTCTTCGTCTCATGTTCTCTTAAGTTACTTGAGCAATCCTCGAGTCTAAGGTGAGGAGTATCTTGAGCAATTCTATCTTGAGATGAGCTCTTTTTATGTCAGTATATAAGCCTGCCATGTTGTAAATCACTCCGAAATCACTCGGCATGGAGATTATGAAGACTAACCGAGATGAGGCACTGTATTCTCCTTGGATACATGTTCATAATTCTTTATCTGTAAAATGTATTTATACTAGTATTGTATATACTCACCTATTGAACACACAGTTATTATGTATATTTATTTTCAATATATTCAATTTATACATGGATGGGGTGGTACGATAGGTGAGCGCAAGAGTAATGGGCCGGGGATTGGAGATGGTTAAAGAAAATTGAGAAAAATAGGAGATAAGCCAGTTGTTGTTTGCTGACGACACTGCACTTATAACAGGATCAGAGGAGGGATTAAGGAAGTTAGTGACGGAGTCGGGGAAGGTGTGCGAAAGAAGGGAGTTGAAGATCAACGGGAGAAAGTGGCACCAATTTGGAAGTGAGTATTAAGGGAAAGATACCGGAGGAAGTGGATAGTTTCAGATACTTGGGTGCGTATGTGGCAGGGAAGGGAGTAGAGGTAGAGGTAGAATGTAGACTGAGAGAAGCAAGTAA
The DNA here is from genome assembly GCF_046742065.1 of Oratosquilla oratoria. NCBI lineage: Eukaryota > Metazoa > Arthropoda > Malacostraca > Stomatopoda > Squillidae > Oratosquilla > Oratosquilla oratoria. The sequence goes on along the minus strand of NC_134813.1, from coordinate 44,069,543 downwards.
ATGCCTTGGGGGTTTAAAATGTGTAATGAGAAATATACATTTGGGAATGGATGCTAAGAGGAGATTGTATGGAGTGATTGTGCCGACAGCACTGTATGGAGCAGAAACATGGAACATGAGAGAGAATAGTTTAAATCCGTTTGAGATGAAAACCCTCAGGAGTATGGTAAGGGTTATTAGGCTGGATAGCGTGAAAAACGAGGTCAGGAGGAGAGCAGGGATGGAAAGGAAGTTGGGAGATAGGTGATCTCAGGTCATGACAACTATATCATAATCGTAATGACGCTGCTTTGGCAGCACATATGGGGGGGGCAAGGGCAGGGCAGGCCAGACACTGACATTTACACCTGTGAAACTGAGGGAAAGTGGAGGAAGGAGAGGGACAAGGGAAAATGAAAAAAAAAAATAGAAATGCAAAGATGAATAGAGAGAGCAAGAACATAAGACTGAAGGAGACTGCATGAGAGAGAGAAGGAGAGAGAGAGAGAGAGAGAGGGAGAGAGAGAGAGAGAGAGAGAGAGAAGGAGAGAGAGAGAGAGAAGAAGAGAGAGGGAGGGGGGGGGCTGGGGGTGTAGAGGAACAAGGAGGAACGAACGGAGTGAGCGGAGGAACGGCATCTAATCCAGGGGACCTCGACAGTGACATTTTGTCGAGGCGGAACAGGAGCGGCCGAGAGGTGACCTGGCGGCCGTCCAACTCGCATCCTTCTTCGACCACGGGCCAAGAAGGCCAACCGGCCAACCGGCCTCAAACACCTGAGCAAACCAACAGCCATACACGACTCGATGGCGCGGTTGGTATAGTTCCCGGCCGCCACTACGGCGGTCCGAGTTCGAATCACGCCCAGGGTTGAAATAATTTCAGTATCGTTGCGCTGCGGGTCGTTACTCCAACTCTCGTGGGCGGGGGTTTGTGTGTGTGTGTGTGTGTGTGTGTGTGTGTGTGTGTGTGTGTGTGTGTGTGTGTGTGTGTGTGTGTGTGTGTGTGTAAGGTCACATCATTACCCATAGATCGGTCATACGAGCTCTGAGCTCTCGTCCGGGAGGGAAATAGCTGTCGATCACGAGTCCAACACATGACCCAAGACCATGGTAAATCACAAACGTACACACGTGTACACACACACACACACAATTTCCCTTTGCTCAGAGGGGTCAGTAACGACTTGAAGTGACAGTAAGAAAATTTCCAAGCCGGACATGCAGCTCGAACTAGGGAACTCAAACGTGGGAACCCAAAATATTAACCACTGCATTAACAGAGTGAGAGTGAGTGTGAGTGTGAGTGTGAGTGTGTGGAGACAGTCTCGTAATACATGGTAACATGGTGACCGTTATATTTGCTTTTCATTTTCAGATAGAGTTGTTCTCTTATCACATCAACGGCCCTCCTAATACTCATCAATCGCTGTTACTACTACTACTCTTTACCCCTTTCCTACTACTACTACTACTACCCCTCCTCTCACTCCTTACAACTACCACTACTGCTACAACAACTTACTCTATATCCTGCGCCTTAATCCCATAACTATTACGAGTACTACCACTATTACATTAATGCTACTAGGACTACCACCACCAATACTGTTACTACTACTACATCAATGCTACTACTACCACATTAATGCTATTAGTACCACTACTACTGCATTAATACTACTAGTACTACCATACTACCACTACCCCTAGTACATTAATGTTTCTTCTTCTACTACTACTACTACTACTACTCCACACTACTCCCTACTTCTCTTACACCAACTCGCCCTCGTCCCCCCTTGCACTCCCACATCCCTCGTACTCTCATCCCACATACACACTCCTCCCACTCGCACATCACCCACGTACTCCTCGCCTGACCCCGAGACACTCCACGACTGACCGACGACGACGACAGACTCCTCGCCCAACTCCAAAACTCCTCTTTCGGGAAGTTGCCACCTCTACTTCGCGTGACCTAGACCCGTGCTCGAGACCCGAGACGGCGAGTTGCCACGGCAGTCCGTGCACAAAGGGCAAAGGTGACTGCTTCGGTGTAAGGTCAGTCTGTCTATTGTTAGTTAATTTGTTGAGTGAGATAGGGAGAGCGGGACGGAGAATGGGAGAGAGTGGAGAGAGAGAGTGGAGAGAGAGAGTGGAGAGAGAGAGAGAGAATGGAGAGAGAGTGGAGAGAGAGAGAGAGAATGGAGAGAGAGTGGAGAGGGAGAGAGTGGAGAGGGAGAGAGTGGAGAGGGAGAGAGTGGAGAGGGAGAAAGGGCGGGAGAGAGGGAGGGAGGGCGGGAGAGAGGGAAAGAGACGGACGTTCGGCAAACAATCATAGCAAGTGGACAGTTGGACAAGTTGTCGGCCCAGCCGTCCACAAGACACGGCGGCCTCCTCTTATCCGTGTGCAAGTACAATAAACGTAAGTTATAGACACGATTGGCTCAAACGTGTTACATTACTTCAGGAAAAAAAAAACGTAAATTTACAAGTAGAGAAAATATACATATGTACACACACACACACACACACACATATATATATATATATATATATATATATATATATATATATATATATATGCAAAGTAGACCACTTAGACAAAATATAACGAAGCAGAGCCTTTCGTATATTACATCTTCAGGGCAAAATGTATAGATGTACTTTTTGTACTGAGGATGTAATATACGAAAACGTTTCTTTTTTCCAAGTGGTCTACTTTGCATAAGTGAATACACGTGCCCGTGTTCTTAGCATATATATATGTATATATATATATATATATATATATATATATATATATATATACAGAAAGATCACTATTAACAACACGTGATCCACAAATTTTGCTGGTAACCACAAAGGAAATCGGAAGAAAACAGTATATCCCAAGCGCTTTCGTGTAATTCACATCTTCAGGGGAATACAGAAAAAGTTGTATTACAAAGAGGTTTAAAAATAACAAGATTATACACTAGGAAAGGAACAGGCAAGGTGTGAGATGTCACAAAATTAAACACTAGGAAAGGAACTGGCATAGCACAAGATGACACGAAATATTACACTAGGAAAGGAACCGGTGAAGGACAAAAAGTCACACATGAAAAAAGAATAAGTCTTGGTACAAGTTTTCTTCCGATTTCCTTTGTGGTTACCAGCAAAAAATATATATATATATATATGACCAGGTGTGGCAGCAATCCTTTCTGTCCAGTTGTACTTCCAGCTCTCCACACGCCCTAGACAGTCTTCTTCTGACCTTCCACAAACGACTCTCCCCCCACCCCCACTCCCACGTCGATGTCTATGATGTCCTCCACACACATAACTCCCACGCGACTCAACTCCCACTCCCTCTCGCCCATCCACACTACTCCCACTTACTCAGCCTCAGAGACGGACAGACGGACACACGGCTTGGTAGTGCAGTGGTAGATTTCTCGACCGCTAATTCAGCGATCCGCCGAGTTCGACTCCCACCCAGCGATGAAGATTCAGGATTGCTGCACTATGAGCCGGCACTCCAACTACGGTGGGCAAGGAGTTCGGTGCGTGCGTGTGTGTGTGTGTGTGTGTGTGTGTGTGTGTGTGTGTGTGTGTGTGTGTGTGTGTGTGTGTGTGTGTGTGTGTGTGGTGTGTGCGCGCGCGTGTGTGGTGTGTGCGCGCGCGTGTGTGGTGTGTGCGCGCGCGTGTGTAAGGTCACAGCATTACCCACAGATCGGGTCACATACGAGTTCTGTGCTCTCATCCAGGGGATAACCTTTGTCGATCACGAGTCCAGCACATGATCCAACACAAGCTGCTTCTTCCCTCTAAATGAGAAATTAGCACATTCGGTAGCAACTGAATAAGATGGCCAGGAGGCAGCCGGAATAACAAGACGAGCACCTCCTAGAGCGAGCGAGCGAGCGAGCGAGCGAGAGAGAGAGAGAGAGAGAGAGAGAGAGAGAGAGAGAGAGAGAGAGAGAGAGAGACTTCATCAAGATCAGCTTAACTCGCTCACCGGAACAAAAGAACAGTTAATCCCAGACACGGGCAGGAGGTTAAGCAAGTTCCTGCAGCAGCAGG
>NC_134813.1:44035491-44060491 GCF_046742065.1 Oratosquilla oratoria | reverse complement strand
TCTCCACGAGGACAGGGGAGACAGAAACTCTCCACGAGGACAGGGGAGAGAGAAACTCTCCACGAGGACAGGGGAGAGAGAAACTCTTCACGAGGACAGGGGAGAGAGAAACTCTCCACGAGGATAGGGGAGAGAGAAACTCTCTGCGAGGACATGGGAGGGAGAAACTCTCTGCGAGGACAGGGGAGACAGAAACTCTCCACGAGGACAAGGAAGACAGAAATTCTCCACGAGGACAGGGGAGACAGAAATTCTCCACGAGGACAGGGGAGACAGAAATTCTCCACGAGAACAGGGGAGACAAATTATCCACGAGGACAGGAAAGGGAGAAACCATCATTTATCTAAGACAAAAATCTTTATCTCTAAATTGGGTTCCTTCAGTCTTTTCCCTTTTCGTCCCTCCCCGTCCCTCTTTCTCGGTCCTTGAAAACCTCTCGTCGAGATGGTCGAGGGCCTCGAGTCGTCGGCTCGGGTTTCTGTGGTTTCGGTTCTCGAAGACCCGAACCGGTCCTCCCCCTCCTCCTCGGTCTGCTCTGCGCCTCAGGGGAACTTTACCCGGAACTCTCTCTCGGGCTGATTCATCAACACCAAGGCTCCCGTCATGGACTCATTCCGGGCAGTTTGCCCGGGACTTGGGAACCAACGTCATTGGTTTAGCCTAAGTAACGAAAATAAAATAAAATAAAATTAAATTAAATGAAATAAAGTGTTCTTCTTTGTCTCATCTATTACGAGAACATAGGATGATATACTCGTACATTGTGGCAGTGCTGCAGGTGTGACGCTTACACACACACACACACACACACACACACACACACACACACACACACACACACACACACACACACACACACACACAACACCTTGCCCACCCGAGTTGAAGTACCTGCTCGCAGTACGACGAGGCTGATTTTTTTCCAGCCCCGAAAGGGACTCGAACTGGAATTGCTGAAATAGCTGTCGAGAACGGTACCATTGTACCGTCGAGCCGGTATGCGTGCGTGTGTGTGCGTGTGTGTGTGTGTGTGTGTGTGTGTGTGTGTGTGTGTGTGTGTGTGTGTGTGTGTGTGTGTGTGTGTGTGTGTGTGGGCGCGCGCGCGGGCGTGTGTGTGTTAAAAGGTCGACCTGACCGTGGGTGTGCGAGTGGGCGTGCCCGTTAAGATGCGCGAGCGAGCGAGCGAGCGAGGTGTGTGCGGGCGGGCGTGGACGCGGACCAGGTAGGCGCCCACACGTGACCTTGTGGGCGAGCCAGCCACAACCGCCCAAACACGCGCACACGCGCACGCACACACATACACGACGGCTCCTTTTCTTTATGTTTACTCTCTCAATATGAAGACTCAATTTACACTTTTTTTTTTTGTCAACGGTGGATGGGGATGGGGGGAGGGGGATGGGGCGGGTTGGCGATCTTGCTGAAAGAGTTGGTCTGTTCAAATCTTGCAAAGATGTCATTGATTATAATCAAGGGCGGGTACCACATGCCATAATCTGCTTTCCTAGAAGGTATACACTTCCGTTCAATGTAAACAAGTTTAACACAGAATACGGAATGTATATACATATGTGTGCGTGTGTGTGTGTGTGTGTAGTGTGTGTAGTGTGCGTGTAGTGTGTGTAGTGTGCGCACACACAATTATATATACATATATATATATATATATATATACACACACACACACACACACACATATTCACATATATATAATGGAATGACGACAGCGGTATCTGGCAATTTGACTATGTTTCCTAATATGGCGCCCCGCACGCCCATATGTGCACGCCCATACGCCCATGCGAACGGGCGTGGGGTACACATCAACACGTAGGTACCAACGAACAAACATACACTCAAAGTCCGCGCGCTCACAATTGCAGGATACTGAACACTTTAGCATACGTAATTAGTGTAACTTGTGGTAAAAGAGAAATTTAAGAAGGGCAGTAGAAGAGGGTGATAGCAAGATAAAAAAAATTATTAACCTTCTTTGACTGGAGGTTAACCTCTATTGTACCTAAATGTTCAACGATTACGCTTTCTAATAACGCCCCAGTTAAAAAAAAAATCTCAAAATACCGTAGGTCCGTAGCGATGCCTGGCAATTCACCTGCCTATGCTATGACGTCATGTCGCTTTTTTTCTCGTGGAGTGAAACCAGCCATTTGGCCTCAAGTATAAATAATAATCTTATATCAGTTACGAGCTTTTCTTTCGTGTTATCGCTGGAACACAAACAGGAGGGAGATGATTCTCTTCGACGTAAAAACAACCACAAGTATGCAATAATACAATTACTTTGTGAAATCCTGAGTGAGCCGACTATTCTTCGTCTTCCTCCATTCCAATGCCACAATGACACTGATGCAGGTGCCACTTAAAATAACCGATTCCACGCGCATACCCGACCTCTGTGACACTTCCCTGACCTGTGACCTTCCCTTGCCACAAGTGAGGTCATCATGCCAATGATCCAAACTGCCTGTATCTGCCTATCTGTCTGTATCTGCCAGTCGGCCTCTCTGCCCACAGCAGTATACGCGTATCCAGCAACGCACAAACGTGACTCCTGAGGCGCTACATGGTGTACTAATTGCAATGCAATGAGAGAGGTTACGTGGATTGAAGCCACGATCAACATACATTCACAGATTGATACACTGGTGAAATTTATTCAAGAGATAACTTCTGGTACTTCTTATGGGGGTGATGGGGGATTATTTGCACACACACACACAGACACACACAGCATTACCCCAAGATCGGTCATATATGAACTCTGACCTTTCTTAAGAGAGGGAAATAGCTGTCGATCATGAGTCCAACACGTGATCCAAGACCATGGTGAACCACACACATACACACAATACGCCCTCTGAAGACTTCACCACGCCAAACTACTTTATTCAGCTTCTTCCTCATCACCCTCATGAACAGATGGGGTGTGGAGAGCGGATCTCCTCTTATTGGGGGTGGGGGGGGGGTGTCCACAATTTGCCCGCTCTTGCCCAAACGGACGATCCCGATTCGTCGGTCCGGCCTAATACGTGAGCCAGTCGCCCTCAACACCTCCGTGTGTACGTCGACACAACCTACACCTTATGTACACCTCCGCTCCAAACCCACATCCTGGCTGTTGCCTCAACCTAGGCGGAGACACTCCTCCTCCTCCTCCTCTTCCTACTTCCCCTCCATCAGGGCGAGTTCACTAACCCCCTGAAGGCAATGGAAGCACCAAAATTTGATATAAATGTCCACAGAAATGTACATACATACATACATACACACACACACAATATATATATATATATATATATATATATATATATATATATATATATATATATATATATACACATACCCACATATGCAAACGTATACATATATGTACATACACATCCTGTGATGGGGACAAGAACACCGCCACCCTTCCTTATCCTGGTAGAGAAAGGAGACTGGGGTTGCCCGCTACGTATGTCTTTACTACCACGAAGATTGATGGCAAGCGTATGCTCACATTCAGTCATCTCCCTCTAAGGATGTCAGTCCGCTTCACTCTTTTCCCTAACAGAGCTTGGAAGAGTTTTTTCTTTTTCTGAAAGTCATGCTCACTGTAGTCATTTTGACCAACTTTCATTGAAGTTTGTCCTTAGATACTGTATTTACAAAATAAAAACCTCATTTTATTGTGCAAAAATAATAAATACTTTGGCTTATGCTTTGGCATTTCTTTTTTTAAGAAAGTATTGGGTATGGTTATAATTATCAACGCACTGAACATATATAGGTTCAGTGGTTATTTCTTCCTCTACTACTATATTTATCCCCCCCACCCCGAATTTAATTATTTATAACTTAAATCCTTCTAGAAACTTTATTCAACACGTCATAAAAATCTCGTTCAAAATGTAGAACAAAATTTTAGATACAAAAACAACAACATGCAAACAGACCGAATACTGTCAGTGTAGTACTTTAAATTACCTTATTTTTTGGGGGAAATCGAGAAAATGAGCTTCAAATTTTACTTAGGGGTTTTCACACTCCAGACATTAATGTAATGGGAGTGATTGATGAAATATACAGATCAATTATTTAACAATTCATTATTCATGTAAATCAAGTATTTCAAAGTGTTTCTAATGGTAGATTGGTAGCCTTTTACTGGTAAATCTAACGCTCCCTCCCTTATTTATGCCTGATTTTCTCCCCTTCTCTGCTGCATCCCTCTTCCGTTTCGATGGTCTAGGCATTTCAAACACAAGTAAGTGTAGGCTGTAGGAAGCCAAGTGGAAGCAAAGAAAACACGGTGCATAGTACATAACAGCACAGCCACGTGGACCACGCGTGCGTCCCTACTCACGTTGTGGCAGGAACTGGTGCACTCTCCCTCCTCTCTCGCTAACACACACACACACACATAGAAAGAGAGAGAGAATTGCTGCTAAATACATTATCTAAAAAGGACAAAAAATAGTCAAAACAGTAACAAGCTAGATATGAGTAGTCATGTATTCTGATGCCACGGTTGCCAGCATGCGATATTTATATTAGAAATATAATCATAGTAAAAATCGCTGAATCACTTTAAAACTTCGGGACGTTGTTGCCAACACTTGAAACTATTTTTCAGCAAGTTTTCATTTTCATTTTTCGGTTTTTACCTCTATAAAGCAGGCTGACGTCCTTAAGAGGGATCGAGACCTTCACACACACACACACACACACACACACGTCTTGACTGACTTTTACTTTGACCAGCGTGACTATCAACCATCATTTCCGAGTTGACTGCCTGCTTGCCTACCTGTCAGACTTCTAAACTGCGTTCTGGATGTCTGCCTACCAGACTACTTGAAAATCTATCTCGCCAGCTTTCCTGATGATAATACTCCCAACCAAGTTCCATGACTTGCCTGCCGGCCTTCCAGCCTGCCTGTAACTCAACCTACTGCCTCGTTAGCAACCTTCCTACCCGCTTACCAGCCTGCACGAGCACCTACTTGCCTCCCAGCCTGCCTGAGACCCTGGAAGCCTAGCTGGCACGCAGTACCGCCTCCACGAGCAAACGCCACGAAGGAACCAAAACCATAAAGAGAAGAGAGAAGGGCAAGGCGCGAACGTGCATCGCCCAGGCTCCCCGAGCATCACGTGCCCTACTTCGCGCTACCTTAAAAGCACAACATCGACAGTGTGGTTTACGTAACCTGCCCCACACCGCGGCCGGTGATTTCATTCAGGCCAACAGACTACCCGCTTCTGAAACGAGAATGTCCAAATGGAAAGAAGAGCTGGTAATGTATATGGAAGACCTCACCATGGTGAAGTCAGCATGCGATGCATGAACCTCTCCCGCCCACCAATCCCATTGTGTCCTCCCATCACCTGGAACGGTACAACACCAACCAGAATGAAATGTAGAAAGTGTTCAGGATATCCCTCGGGGCGACCCGGGGACTCCGACTCTGGGGCCTGGAAGGTCCCCGACGCTTCCTTATAAGGCCAGCCAGGGCGAAGCGAGGCGAGGGTTGCCCACGCGGCGCGGCGTTTCCTCCTTTGCTTGGACGACCACGACGACGACGACGACACGACTTTTGACGATAAGATGAACACAGCAGAAAGCAACCCGCAGGACAACTCGAAGTTAACATTTTAATCTTTCTGTTGCGACACTTGTTTTTATTTTATACCTACTCCTTCCAGGGAATTTAACACAAGAAAATTCCACCACGAATTGGGATTAACATGTTAACACTGCCATGTTAATCCTTCGAAGGAGGCAAGCGAATCTTAGCATCCTCTCTCTCCTGTCGAAGTGAAGGTTCATTCTTCATCGCCTCCTTCATGAGGAAGAAGCAAAGGAGCTCCTCTCAGGTGGGGGGAGTGGCTTCCGTACATTCAAGCAGTCTGGCACTGAAGCCCCGCCCCTTCTGGTACTTTAGTCGCATCCTCATTGGCGGAGACAATTTCTATGTCAACGCAAATCTTGCAGAGAGTAACGACATTTCTTAAACGATTGTGGTGTGTCAAATTTCCCGCCGGTATATAAATGTACGATTAAATATAGCAAAACCACACACACACACGCACACATACCATCCGCATTTTTCTTAAACACTATCATGTAAAATTGAACATTTAAAACAAAGAGTGGCGTGGTGTTGGGACGTCTTAAAGCGTACCTGAGGGAAGTCAGGAAGAAACTACAACAGACCTCCTCGTTTCAAGACATTAGTCAATGGGCCTACACGAAACCTTCGGGCGATCTCTCTCTCTCTCTCTCTCTCTTTCTGTGTCTGTCTACCTCCCCTCACTCCCTTTTGCGTTGGAGGTCACCACTCCACCTGAGTCAGGAGACAGGTGGAAGTCCCCCCAGGCAAGGGCATAGACATTAAACAGACCAAAAGCTGCGACGATCTACGACCGGGGCGCAGTGCAGGTGGATGAATGGGCAGGCCACGCCACGAACTACTGAAGAATTTCATGTCGACATTTGGAAACCTTCGTTGGCTGCAACGCAAAACCACTGATGAACGTTATGACGTCATGTCGACGCGTGCCCCAGCAGCAACGAACTAATACGGTCCGAATGACATCATGCCCACCTATGAAGTTCCTACAGCTTTTGAATGCCATAAATGGACATCAAGAAGTCTTGTGAACGGTCTCGAATAAAGCCTGAAATTTTAATTCAGTTAACTGGATGCGTTAGAACTGTTCGCCACTCCCTAAAGGCAAAAATCACCCTGTTCCATCCACAATACTGCCACGTCACTCCCAATAAGTCACACCCAGTTTCATTTTGCGTCTTGTATTGGCCTGGATATAACTGATAATACATATATATACATATACACACATACATATATACATATACACATACACACTAATACATAAATATATATATATATATATATATATATATATATATATATCCAATAATTTTTACGACAGTTGCATGCAGGATTCGAACCCACTGCGTTCAGACCACTACACCACATAGCTTCTCTGGTTGTAGTGGTTTGAGGCTCTACGAAGGTGATCTACGGGTGGCTGAACGCAGTGGGTTCGAATCCTGCATGCAACTGTCATAAAAATTATCGGATTGATGTCGCTGCTATTAGCGAATTTCTCTCATATATATATATATATATATATATATATATATATATATATATATATACACATACATATTCACATTGCACTTGCAAACTTGTCATACGAGGAGAGATTGGCTAAACTGGAGTTACCAACTCTGGAGCAAAGAAGAGAGAGAGAGAGAGAGAGAGAGAGAGAGAACCTATTGACCATCTACAGAATCATGAAGGGCACAGAAATAATCAGTAGAGAGGACTTGTTAAACTGGGACAAGAGGACATGGAAAGAAAATAAAAAAACATAGCTACAGAAGAGATCTTTAAAAAAAAAAAGTTTTCCACATAAAGTGGTGGACACTTGGAACAAACTGGACGAAAAAATAGTGCGCGCAAAAACCATTCATGAGTTTAAGTGCAAACTAGACACTGCGAGATACAAAGGCGGGACACTACGAGCGTAGCTCCCCTTCCCGCAAAATACAACTAGGTAAATACATATTAAAGTGTGGACAAGGCAAGGTTTTGCGAGAGGAGAGCGCGCGAGGGGGGGGGAGGGGGGGGAGGAGGAGGAGGGGGGGGGAGGAGGAGGAGGAGGAGGAGGCGGAGGCGATTTGGACCTCGGAAGAGCCCCTTCTATGGCATCAACGATGAGAGAGAGAGAAGGTCCCCACAGCTGCCGCCCCGCCCCGCCCCGCCCCGCTGCCGCCCCCCGTCGTCCCTGTGTCCCGTTGTGGTCAAGGGCGTCGTCGTCGTTGTCTTGTCCACCAACGCTGGTTCCTTTCCCCAACTAGTCCCCCCCCCTCTCTCTCTCTCTCTCTCTCTCCCTCTCTCACTTCGAGAGCCACCAAGCCTTCGAGAGGTCCCATAGAACCTTCAGGAGCCACCAAAGAACCTTTCAGGAGCCACCAAGGAGGTTTCGGGCGCCAACAAAATCATCGAAAATCACTAAAAAGTCTTCAAGAGACTCCAAATAGACATTGAGAGCCCCCAAGGAGCCTCTGGGAGCCACCAAGGAGTCTTCGAGAACTCCAAGGCGTTTTCGGGAGCCACCAAGGAGCCTTCGGAAGCTCCAGAAAGTTTACGGGAGCCTTCAAGGAGCCTTTAAGAGCCTGAGGGAGCCCTCGGAAAGCACAATGAGCCACTGAGATCCCCAAGAAGCCTTCAGGGCACGAAACTTCCTCCATAGCAGTTTCCCCACAGCCGGCCTAGTTCCAAGAGACGCTTCAGAAACAAGAGCACAATCACTCACAAAGGATTCGATTCCTTTCTGCACGACAAAAGTCAACATTTACATCATAAAATAATCAAGTATGGACACGACGTGATGATTCGCTTTCCAGAAAATGGTCGACGTTTTTGGCCAGTTTATTTCTTCATTTATTCATTCTGCGTTTTAAGATTTTATTCGATTTATGGCTTCCCTCGCCTCACACTTCGTCCGGAATTATTTGCTCCAGCAAATAAAATATTCTGGCATCATAAACGTGCGTTCACGCGCGTGCACACACACACACACACACACAATTTCTCAAGTCCCCCTTACTCTTTACATGCTGCCATAACACAGATGATTCTACTCCAGTTATCCTTCCTCTCCCTTCTTTCATTCCTCATTTTGAGGGATGTGATGGCGTTCGTCTTCATACACTTCATAGCTACCGCCACAAGATTATTTGACTGAAGAACGAACGAACACACACACACACACACACACTCGATGGTACGGTGGTAGTTCCCGGCCGCCAATTCGGCGTTACGGGTTCGAATCCCGCCCAGGGCTGAAATAATTTCAGTATCGCTGTGCTGCGAGTCGTTACTCCAGCTCTCGTGGGCGGGGAGATGGGTGTGTATGTGCGTGTAAGGTCACAGCATTACCCTTAGATCGGTCATATATGAGCTCTGAGCTCTTCTGGGAGGGGAAATAGCTGTCGATCACGAGTCCAACACGTGATCCAACACCATGGTGGTGAATCACACACACCACGTTCGTGGTGTAACGCCGCTGAGAATGCCCGAGATCCAGCTGCATCGCACGCACGCACGCCGCGCCGCGCCGCCCTCGGCGGTGGGGTCGCGTCCCATACATTAGCAGACCCGCCGACCTTCTGAGCCTCCTCCTCCTCGGAAGGTGGGGGGGGAGGGGGAGAGGGGGAGACAGGGAAGGGGAGAAGGGGGCAGCAGTGGCGACAGGAGGCGGCCGTAAACTGCGACCAGTTCGGTCTCGCTTCCTTCGAAATGGGGCCAAGAACGTGCCAAGGCCTGTCTGTCTGTCTGTCTCTTCCAACGCCCGCGTGCCCGACTGACCCCCATCATCTGTTCAGACAAGAGACTAAACCGGACCAGAAAGCCTTCTGTGGGATGAGCAAGGCAAGTAAGCCGTGCAGAGGGATGGGTGGCAGAAGTTTATTTAGGTCGAAGTTAAATGAAACAAGTACTGGAGTATTAGGGGAAAAGAAAAGGGAAGGGGAAGGGGAGGGAGACTTTGGTAAGCAGGGTATACATACACGCCGTGAAGACATTCTTTTCAATTATGCATTTTATCAAAAGTGACTAAAAACTCAATTTCTAAAGTAGTTTCGTCCCGTTTCCCGTGAGTGAGGTTAAAGTACCAATGGCGAGACTTGACATGATCCAAACTCGCCTAAGATTCCAACCCTCCCAGATGAAATAGTCACCATCTGGACAGAGGTTTCTAAGAGTAGCCAGCCTGTCACACGGCCAGAGAGAGAGTAGAGAGAGAGTAGAGAGAGAGTAGAGAGAGAGTAGAGAGAGAGTAGAGAGAGAGAGAGAGTAGAGAGAGAGAGAGAGAGAGAGAGAGAGAGAGAGAGAGAGAGAGTAGAGAGAGAGAGAGAGAGAGAGAGAGAGAGAGAGAGAGAGAGAGAGAGAGAGAGAGAGAGAGAGAGAGAGAGAGAGAGAGAGAGAGAGAGAGAGAGAGAGAGAGAGAGAGAGAGAGAGAGAGAGAGAGAGAGAGAGTACCCGACCCTTCCTTCGTCCGGCCACTCGAACTAACAGGATCAATAGCACCTCCAGATCAGCAAGAGGCCCCAAAGAGATCGTTGTCGCCTCCACAGGTGCGAGTATCCTGTCCATATAACCCCTTCCGTACCGGGTAGTACTTTTCCCTCTCTTCCAGAAGCCGCCTGGCGGTTTCTTTTCAGGGGCACTCATGAGCCCTTGGGCCATGGGGGTGGGGGTGAATTTGCCCCCGCCCTGAGGGAGGCGGGGGTGGGCAGCCCCCCTTGGTCCTGGGAGACTTCAATTCATCAAGAACTTCGGGGGAGAGACGCCCTTCAGGGTAATAAAATCAACTTTGTCACTAACCACAAAAAATCAAGTACGTCACGTCACAGAGCTGAAAGTACCTAACGGCACCCCCCTTTTCTCTCTCTCCCCCATCCTCCCTCCCACCCCCCACCCCAGTCAGAAAACAAAGAGGGAACACGTGTGTAAGTGCCAGGCGCCGGCAGACACTTCCCCCCACCTCCACTTCCACCTCACTCTACTTGTCCTTCCTCTTCTACCTCAGGGGCCATATATCACACACTGGCACCCAAAGTCTCAACACGTGCGCACAGAAGGACACAGCAGGTGTGTGTGTGTGTACATGGAGATAGACGGGGGAGTGGGGGTGGGTGGGGGGAGTGGCGGTTCAAGATCGGTTGCCCAATGTAAACAATGGCGAAAGGTCGCGGGTCCTACGGAGAGCCTGGGAAAGTCGGGCCACTGCACATGCGCGCGTGCGCGACATAGACAAGACAGACCTGCGCGCGAGCGCATTCATACGCATACAAAGAGAGAGAGAGAGAGAGAGAGAGAGAGAGAGAGAGAGAGAGAGAGAGAGAGAGAGAGAGAGAGAGAGAGAGAGAGAGAGAGAGAGAGAGAGAGAGAGAGAGAGAGAGAGAGAGAGAGAGAGAGAGAGAGAGAGAGAGAGAGAGAGAGAGAGAGAGAATGGGCATGAAGGCGTCGGAAGAGGACGAAATGTGAAAGAGAAGTGATGTGCAGAGGACCAGGAGGCGGAGAAATTGAAGAGTACAAGGAGAAAGAAAAGTGGTTTTGAAAAAACGGTAACGAAAATGAGGAAGTGGGGGGAGAAGTGAAGAAGGGGAGTGAAAATGTGAAGTGGAAAACAGAAGTAGAGAAATCAAGAAGAGACTAAGTGAAGGAGAAGTGAAGAGGAAGTGGTGGAGAAGGAGGAGGAGTAGTGGAGGAGGAGGATGTGGAGAAAGTGAGGGAGGGAAGTACTGGAGAGGAATGCAGCGAATTGGAAGCGGCGTGAGCCTTACTCTCGTGACAAACGGCGACTGACTGACCCCCATTCCAAAGAATTACACCGCTTTTCGGTCGCCGACCCGCGACAACAGCCGCTTGCGTCCTGTTTCTTCCACTCCTTCCTTCCGCAACAAGAGCACTCACCGCACGGCTGTCATATTCGAGAATGCTTCTTTCGAGTGACCCATGCCATCGTGTCATTGACGACGTTAGGTTATTTACACTTTGTTCACAACTTTATCGGCGTCAGAGAGAGAGAGATTGTGTGTGTGTGTGTGTGTGTGTGTGTGTGTGTGTGTGTGTGTGTGTGTGTGTGTGTGTGTGTGTGTGTGTGTGTGTGTGTGTCTGTGAGAGAGAGAGAGAGAGAGAGAGAGAGAGAGAGAGAGATTGAGAAAGATAGACAGGAGAGATACAGATAGAGATAGAGCGGTCTATCGTCCATTCAAGGGAAAGACCACATAATTCGCGCTGATGAAAAAAAAAAAAAAAAAGGCAAGTTTTCGTGGATCATTGGGTGCACTATGGCAGCGGGTGCCCCCAGCGGCGGCGAGTTTACTCAATACGGATCAGTGCCACCAAACCTGGCGCCACACGACCAACATTATTGACACAATATATTGACTAATTACCACTGGCTCCACCCGGTCCTCGGCGCCGTCAGAGCCATCCCTTATTAGTCATTAATATTGGGTTGGCGACGCTCGTGATTGGCTGGCGCCACGCGAGATCCCGTGGCGCCGCGCCGCAAGGGTGCTCCTTCTCGTACTTCGACTTCCATTCAGTGACGCACTCTATAGCTTCGATTGCGAGAAGCGCCACATGGTTGGATCACAATTACGGGTCCCGTTACAGTTGCCTCATAACTAATAATACAGCTGCTGCTGCTGCTGCTGCTACTGCTGCTGCTGCTACTACTACCACTGATAGTACTACTACCACCACCACTGCTAATACTACTACTATTAGTACTACTACTACTACTACCATCACTACTGCTGCTACTACTACTACCATCACTGCTGCTGCTACTACTACCACCATCACTACTACTGCCACTACTATTACTACTACAAAAAATAACTCTGCCAAGGATCTCGTCTCTTCAGCCTCCTTAACCAGTTGCGAAGATTATTCATAATTTGGATTTGTACTCCGACAGGCGCCAGCTGATTTCAGTCACCTGCGAGAAACCGCCACACTCGAGAAGGATCACAAACAGACCAAGGAGGACCTACCCTTCACACCTGGACCTCGTCCTCGACCTTTCCCGAGAGCGACCCAGTCACCATCAGTCACGTACCTGCAGAAGGAGAAAAAAGAACGGGTCATTACCTGGCCGTGAATGGGGGGGAAAGGGGAGACAATGGGGAGAGGGAGGGACGATGGGGAGAGGGAGGGACGATGGGGGGGGAGAATATATGGGAAAGTCAATGTAGGTGAGGCAAGAGGATGGGGGGAGGGTAAATGGGGGATTGGGAAGGAATGGTTTTGGGGGAAATAGGAAAATGAGAAGACGACGAGAAAATAGGGTTAAGGCTGAGAGTGGGAAGAAAGGAGGTAAAGCACAGGGGAAAAGGGCAAATGGGTAAAGGAAAGGGAAGAGTGGAAACGGACCCCTCCACCACCCCCGCCACTCGCCGTTACGCTTCCTTCCAGAGTGTCATGGAAGACCAACCGGCGACGACTCGGGGCAACGAGACCCCACGCGCGAGTAGAGGAGAGGCAAGGCGGGACGATATGGGAGCGGGAGGGGGAGGGGGGGGCGAAATAAATGAGCCAAACGTCATTAAATCACACAAAGAAACAAAGAAAAAGTCCCACACATTGTTAAGACCCGTCACGCACACTAAAACTTTCGTTTTGCTCAGACAGACAGACAGGTAGACAGACTGGCAGTGTGTATGTGTGTGTGTATGTGTGTGTGTGTGTGTGTGTGTGTGTGTGTGTGTGTGTGTGTGTGTGTGTGTGTGTGTGTGTGTGTGTGTGTGTGTGTGTGTGTGTGTGTGTGTGTGTGTGTGTGTGTGTGTGTGTGTGTGTGTGAGAGAGAGAGAGAGAGAGAGAGTGTTCCCCTTTTTATATTTAGTACAATGAAACTTAAGAACTTGCTTCAAGTCTTTTGTGAGTACATTCAGTCTATAAACAGTTTACAAGAGAATTTCTGATATAAAAGTAATAAAAAATGAAGCAGTTTGAAAAATCAACACTATGGGTAATTTTGGCTGGAGACAGGAACATGATTATTACTATCATTACTGTCATTATCATTATTTTAACTATTATCATTATTACCATTATTACTCCAAATATCATTTACATTCAAGACTGACATCAAATATTTGATAACAAGAAAAGAAAATCTGTAATGAATATAAAGAAATACACGCGATTGCACGAGTGTACACAGGCTGAGTGGCGAGAACATCAATATCAGTTCTCTTTCAGTCTTGAGCTCGAATAAAATGACGATAGTTCGGAGAAATATAGACGTATACGGGATGTGGATAGTATTATTATATATATATATATATATATATATATATATGTATATATATATATGTATATATATATATATATATATATACACACACACACACACACAGAACTGTACTGTAAAAGTTATCCTATTTCTTCAGAAATTTTGAACAAAAAATATCAATATCGATATCTACACACACACACACACGCACACACAAACGGTTATATTTATTCAAGGTTCTTTGAATGGAGACGACAGTCAAAGTACATTCAATTCTAATAATTCAACCACAGTTCCCTCGCAAATATAAAATATAACATATATCAATGACACTTACCAACAAGTAAAAAACGCTAAATAATGTGACTACTATGACGTCATTACGCAGTCGAATCTTATGCAACAAGTAGCTGGAAACGCCAGTGATACATTGTGGCCTTTAGATACAGTATGTTCTTTAAAGGACCTCACGTGGATAGCCAGGCTTCCCTTATCAGCGAGCCATTGTGACAGCGATAAACAAACATTAGGTTGGCTAACGAGACTACCTGGAGGAAGAAATCCATCATGCGACATGCAAAGCAGTTTCGACATTAGCCAGCCGAGGGGGGGAAACAAATAACGAATCACTGCGTGCGCACATACAGACTGCACACACACACACACACACACACACACACACACACACACACACACACAATGTTCACTGACCCAAACATGCATTTTCACCCTCGTTTTAGAGGCCTTATGGGGATCAAATTAGCATGAAAGTGAGGGGAGACCTGAATCACTAACCTCAACACAAGGGCAAGCGGTAAGGGGGGGGGGTTAGTGTGTGTGTGTGTGTGTGTGTGTGTGTGTGTGTGTGTGTGTGTGTGTGTGTGTGTGTGTGTGTGTGTGTGTGTGTGTGTGTGTGTGTGTGTGTGTTTTGCTCGAACAAGTTATCACGGCCAAAGGTTACTGTTATCATGGCGACAGAGAGAGTGACAAAGAAAGACAAAAAGAGAGAAAGAGAGAGAGAGTGTGAAAGAGTGAAAGGGGGAGAGAGAAAGAGACGTAGGCAATAGACGGCACCACACTGGATTCCGCTGTTTTTGGGGACGAAATTCGGGGCGAAAGGTTGGTCACTCGCTCCTTTGCCTAAAAAGTCCTCTTGGGGGACACCTCGTCCCTTTGTAGCTTTCATCTCGCTTTCATCCAGTCCGGCCCTTTGTCGCGCGAAACGAGGAGGGGAGAAAGAGGGAAGGAGGGCAGGAGGAAATGAAAGAGAGAGGGAGGGAGGGAGGAGAGGGAGGGAAGGGAAGGAGGAGAGGAGAAAAATACAAGTTAAGGGATCCAAGAGTAAACGAGAGGAGAAGAAGTGTACAAGATTCAGACGAATGTGATGAAGGAAAGAAGGAAAAGGTAAAAGGAAACACGTCAGATGAGGAAGGAGAGAAGGAGAGGAGGAGAGGAGGACAGGAGGAGAGGAGAAGGAGAGGAAGAGGAGGCGGAGGGAAAGCAAAAGAATACGAAAAAAAAAAAATACAAAAAGAAAAAAGGAACGGTGTCCTGGAGGAGAAAGCGAAATAAACGACGAGAGATGACAAGGATGAGAAAGAAGAGAGAGCAAGTTGCGTGGGGACTGAACAAAAAAGAAAACGAAGACAATTAAAAAACCTGAAGGACAGTGGTAATTAAAACGTACGTTTACAATGACTGAAGGGTAAAAAAAATCGACAATGACAAAACGTAAATGAAGAGAAGAAATAGAAAAGGAGGGTGGAAGGAAAATGGAAGGAAGTGGAGAATGGGAAACAATAGAGGACATTTTTAAAATGAAGATGAAAGCGAACAAACCCACAAACTACATCCGTCACTCACTCAAATCGCATTGTGAGCCCAAACCTATGGTGTTGTGAGTGCGTACATTCATCCGTTTGTGTTTTGAGAGATTGGGCCCCTGAAAGTGTGTCCACATGATTGTATTTATAGTGTTGTTGTGTGCACGTGTGCACGTGTGTGTGTGTGTGTGTGTGTGTGTGTGTGTGTGTGTGTGTGTGTGTGTGTGTGTGTGTGTGTGTGTGTGTGTGTGTGTGTGTGTGTGTGTGTGTGTGTGTGTGTGTGTCGGCCTTCACAGAAGCCGAAAACAGCAATTAACAGTACCTAATAATGGAAGGAAGGGGAAGGAGGGCGGGAGAGGAAGGGGACGGGAGGGAGGAGAGTTACTAGTATGCAAACAGGTGGGTTTGTTTGTGTGTCTTGGTTGGTAAGCTGGTAGGTGGGGGCAGGTGGGCGAGTTGGTCGGTTGGTAGGTTGGTAAGTAAATACGAAGGTAGGAGGGCAGAAAGTTAGGAACGTGAGGAAGGTAGGAAAGAAGAAAGGAAAGAAGGAAAGTGGAAATGAAGGAAGGAAGGTAAGAAGGAAGGAAAGAAGGTAGGTAACATGTAGGTAAGCAGACAACTAAGCTGGCAAAGACAGAGGTCGACAAGCTGGCCCAAGTAGGTCGCTCTTACCTCTCGTTCCCATCTTTCCACGACTTACCCGTTTCCCTCCCTCCCTCTCTTCCTTCCAATCTCGTGACGCTGTTTTCGCTGCATTTCTCCTCGTCACGTTTCCCTCCTTCCTCCTCCTCCTCCTCCTTCTTCCTCCTCTTGTTGTCCATACCACCAGGCTAACCCCATCTCTCTTTCTTTCCCCCTTCTTCCTCGTTTTCTCAGCTTTATTTCAAAAACATCCTTTGTGTGCGTTCTTCCTCCTCTCCGGCCACGCGATATTGATACCCGACGGAATCCATCCGGCGAGCCACAAGCTGACACGATCCCCCCCAAAGGAAGAAAGCGTCAGTCTGTCTGACACTCTGCCACCTACCAACAGGTCACCCCTCCGCCCATTCCCAGTGGGCACCCACCAAAGAGTCCAAAAGACGATTGTTTTCGGCCAGGTAAAGACATACATTTACCATGTTCCACCGCGCGCGTATTTCGTTTTCTGTCTACACGTGATATAGAGGATTTTATACCAAGATCAATGCAACCTATTTCTCTAATCGTTATAAAACCAATACAATTATTTAAACAACCAAAATATACAACCATCACCACTATACACAACACTTATACAACCACATAATATATACTATTATAATATTTGTAAGCTCATGCATGACAGAATGCTTGTCAAAACATCCAACCATTACTGTACAATTTGAGAGCCATTTTCCTATAATTCTTTGCATTTGTATACAGCTTTGGAGAATAATAAGGCATCAAGAAAACAAGCTGATGCTGCATTTCTGTACTACTCGAGTTTTATAACAAACATGTTTACATCTGTGATGTGGGATGGTTTTATACTCTTCGTGCACTAAAGACACATGACATCCAACGCAACACTGCTTGGGTAAACGTCAGGTCTTGTTCAACTTAAGATGTAAGTTTGTGTGTGTGTGTGTGTGTGTGTGTGTGTGTGTGTGTGTGTGTGTGTGTGTGTGTGTGTGTGTGTGTTGGGGGGGGGTGAAAGACGCCATTGTGAACAATAAGACCCCCATTCACTTGAACATTTCTCTTTAACCAAGAAAATAGCGCGAGAACAATATTTTAGGTCTAAGAAAGCAAAAGCGTTCTTCCGGAGTTGAAGACTTCCAATTACGTTCAAGCACGACATGACGTAATGTCGTCGTCGTACCGAACATAATCACCTCTGAAAGACAATCTCTTCACAGAAAAGATTCGCACACATACAATTACACCGATATAACTGCACGTAATATGCGCGAGGTCTCACAATTAACTTAAGTGATGTACCACTTCTTTCACTTATTCATCACTAAAACCATTAAAGTATAAAATACCGAATTCCCAATCTTACCACAGAAAAAACGAAACTATAATCTCCGGTTATACCAACATTAAAAAAAAACTACACTAGTTATAAAAATGAAATTCCATACTTGATACACATTACCCCCGGAGGCTTAAGAAAGGGAAGGTGGATTAATGGATGAAGAAGGGGGGGGGGGAGGTAAATAAGGGAATTTGAGGAAAAGGGTTGGGTGGGCTACGAAATTGTTACATCACCAATGGGGCAGTTCTCACACGCGTGGCAACTTGCATAGCGAGCAAGGGCGCCCGTGCAGAACACCACAGCGTGCCTTGCGACGTCGCGTCGCCAGTCTGCGTGCAGGACTACTACCACTACTACTACTACCACTACTACTACTACTACCACTACTACTACTACTACCACTACTACTACTACTACTACTACTACTACTACTACTACTACTACTGCTGCTGCTGCTACTACTACTTCTACAGGACTCCCTGAAAGGTGACAGGAAGGGAAGGGTTGGTCATTTATGGAAAGTTGAGAGGTTGTGGGAATTGAGAAGGGAGTGAGGAACACAGGGTTGAGGGGTGGAGATGGTCAGGGAAAGAGAGGAATGGGCTGTGGGGGTTGAGGTGGGAAGGGAATGAGGGGAAAAGAGAAATGGAAGGGTGCGTGGAATGGAGGGGGGAGGGGAAAAGAGAAGAGAGGGGGAAAGGAAGGAGAGGGGAAAGAAAAAGAAAGAAGAGAAGGGAGAAGAGAGGGGGAGGGAGAAAAAGAGAGGAAATGGGGACTGTTGGGGGATGAGAGAGAGAGAGAGAGAGAGAGAGAGAGAGAGAGAGAGAGAGAGAGAGAGAGAGAGAGAGAGAGAGAGAGAGAGAGGGGGGGGGGTGGAAGAAGAGATGAAGGAAATGAAGAGGGGAAAGAAGAGGAGAAAGAAGGAGGGAAGAAGACGGAGAGTGCACGCGAGGGAGACGAAAAACAAATCCCAATGAAAGAACGATGAGGAAGCAAGGGAAAGGGGAAGGTGGGGGGAGGGGGGAGGGGAGACGATGGGAAGGGGGGAGGGGGGTCCGAGTACAAGCAGAACAAGAGAAAACAGGAAACGAAAATAAAAGGAACGAGAAGAGGGGATAGAACAGGAGACAAAAGAAAAAAATAAATAAAAAGAAAAGACGGAGAAAACGACGACTCGAAGAAGGAAAAGAGGCGCGAAATGAAAGACCAGGAACACAATAGGTAAAATATCAAACAAGACGTAGATGAATGAAAACAAAACGTCGAGGAGGAGGTTACTGAGGCTCCCTCAGAGAGACAGAGAGAGAGAGAGAGAGAGAGAGAGAGAGAGAGAGAGAGAGAGAGAGAGAGAGAGAGAGAGAGAGAGAGAGAGAGAGAGAGAGGTGAGAGAGAGAGAGAGGGGGGAGGGAGGGAGATAGATAGATAGATAGATAGATAGATAGATAGATAGAGAGAGAGAGGAGAGAGAGAGAGAGAGAGTAGTACAGAGGCCCTCACGATGCGAGTGAAATCCAAGGGAAAAAAAAAAGTCAAATTTACTTTTCCTCTAGCAACATGACGTCAGCCATTTCAGCTCAAAACATCTCAACACGAAAGATATTTTATGCACCCAATAATATGGATAGACGGATAATGACGACGACGATAACGATGACGACAACAATATACGATAAAAATACTCACTGGCAACTTCCCTGACAAACTCTGTTGAATGAACGCAAGTTATAATCCACTAGATCATGCCGTGTGTTCAACCAAAGTCTGCAGAGACTTATGGCAGCTTAAAAATAAATTCACATTAAACGAGCAACATTCTCCGTCACACACTCGCTTACACCAAAGATTAAAACGAGACATAATGAGAAGCAGCCTTGAATAATGGTAAATCTACCAAGGTAATTGAAATGATGCAATATCAAACTAGACACTGAAGTATGACACTATTGATTCGAAATTATAAAGCGCAAAGTCAAACTAAAGACTACTCATACCACCACGCGCGCGCACACATACACACGCACGCACGCACACACGCACACACACACACACACACACACGTACGTACACACTAAGCTTCATTTCTACCCATAACCACTTCCGTCCCGGGTGCCACTTCATTTCATTCTGGTTGACGTCAGAGAGCAAGCCAGCAGCAAGCAAGCACAAGGCAGCAGTTGAGTAAAATGCGTTGGAACGAAACGTGAATAAGTGAAATAAAATAAGATAATGAAAATAAAATAAACAAAGTTATTTCTGAAACAGCCCTCCGCGAATATTTTACTAACGCTTTGTATCTTCTTGCCGTTCTTCGAGGTATGTGGACACACACACACACACACACACACACACACAGAGAGAGAGAGAGAGAGAGAGAGAGAGAGAGAGAGAGAGAGAGAGAGAGAGAGAGAGAGAGAGGAGAGAGGGGAGAGGGAGAGAGAGAGGGAGAGAGGGAGAGGGAGAGAGAGAGAGAGAGAGAGAGAGAGAGAGAGAGAGAGAGAGAGAGGAGAGAGAGAGAGAGAGAGAGAGAGAGAGAGAGAGAGAGAGAGAGAGAGAGAGAGAGAGAGAGAGAGAGAGAGAGAGAGAGAGAGCAGTTTCTACAGGAAGCCTTCCAGCGGCGGAAGAGCCCGACCCAAGTCTCCAGAGAGCCTGTAGAAACTCCCGCGCCCTCAGAGGACGACCGAGGAGTTCATGGGTCCTTCATGATGGGCGACTGAGAGACATGGAGGATGGTGGTATGCGAGGCCGGCCTCAATCTTGTAACGCTAACAGTAGTAACACTAACACGCGTGAGGAGACACAATTCTGGTCGTTCCTGGAAAGTTATTTGAGCCTCATTGGGTGAGCAAGGAGGGAGAGTGGGGGAGTGGGGAGGTGGGGTGACCAACTCTGGTGAAATTCCAACGGGAAGTTCCCCCAAGATTGAGTCTCGCTCGAATATATCATGTCTGTGACCTCAAGTACCTTTTCTCAAGTATTTTATTTATTATTTACATTATCATAGTTTTTAGTTATTTGTTTATTTATATTATGATTTTTTTTGCATCCGACCTAGATATGGACCAAATGGTCTCCTGTCGGCATGCTCCGCCTTAGTAATCCTTTGTAAAAACAAGTAGAGAGTAGGCTCGTAACGAGTGTCGTAAAGAATAAAAAAGAAACAAAAAGTCGTCCGTTTTCTCGGACATTGTGATGCTTGTGACGTTTCACCCACCACCACCACCACCACCACCCGAAGCAACAGCAGCAGCATCGCATACCAAACCAGAGTCCACAAGTAAGAAAGCTCCATCGCCGTCGCGGCCCTCCTCCTGCCCACTTTCTCCTCGACGGCGGCGGCGTCGGCAGAACTCTCAAGCTTCTTCACCTTTGACACCAGAATCGCCCAACTCCCATGATGACACCCTTCTCTGCCATGTACACTATGTGTACAGTGTACTCCACTCAGAAGCACCCCAGTGTTTGATACTGTGTAAGGTTACGACTTGGGTGTGTCGTTTATGAGCTTGTAAACTTATCCGGATTTTCAATGTTGAATGACAAAGATATGCTTGTTACAAGCTTAGCAGAATTTGCTGACCAATGTCGTTTGTAGTTGTAAGTAAATCCAACGGAGCACCGTCCTCCTTCAACGGACATTCTGTCCCTTTTCTTTACTGTGGCACTCAGCGGACCCTCACCCCTCTCGTCCTCCAAATAGAAAATAATGAAACGAATAAAACAGAGTGAGAGAGAAAGAGAGAAAGGGAGAGAGAGAGAGAAGAGAGAAGAGAGAGAGAGAGAGAGAGAGAGAGAGAGAGAGAGAGAGAGAGAGAGAGAGAGAGAGAAAGAGAGAGACCCCGAGTCTCTATGCCTACAAGTCAACGGGGGTAAATTTCCTCAGGCTAGCTGTTGGGTGGATCGCCACGTCGTGGATAGTGTGACTGCAGCTGCTGCTTACCTAAGAGGAAACCTTACCCCGTCGTCCTCTTGCAAAGGGCAGAGGATCGAGCCCAGGCTTTCGCAACCCAGAGTCTATCCATGGAACCTAAGATCACCTTCCCCACCGCAACACCGCCGCCGCGGCCACGCCGGGGCCACTGCGGGCCACTTCCCGCGGTTTCACTTCTTGTACTCCCGTCTTCCAGGTTTCACTCGATTCGATTATTTTTTTATTCTTTTCTGTTATTCTCTTTTTCTTTTCTCTTTCTATCGATGGTGGAACGGTCGCACAGGCGCTTTCAATTGTCTGGACGTACTTGTTTCAACTTTCTGGATCGGTCCCACACAATTCGAGAAAATGTCAAAGACGCAAAAGATGGCTGTGGTTTTCAGAATCCCGTGGTAACGCAGCATTTCTGCGGCACTTTCCTCTCCACACGAGTCAGTCTGTCAGTCTCTCTCACTCTCTCTCTCTCTCTCTCTCTCCGCACTAATTACAAACTACAGATTAATGGAACTACAGTATATATAACACCGTTTCGCCTAATCTAGGTATTTTCTATTCTAAATCATGAACCGACTGTTTTTGCCACACTCTCCCCTACAATAGGTGGGGTGACCTTTAGTGTGTGTGTGTGTGTGTGTGTGTGTGTGTGTGTGTGTGTGTGTGTGTGTGTGTGTGTGTGTGTGTGTGTGTGTGTGTGTTTTAAATACACAAACAATGAAGTTTATTCACGATTATTGTACTCTAAACTGGCCAATATAGGTATTAGGTCTTCTCCTAATGCTGTGATTGGTTACTTGCCCATTGTCTGTCTGTACACTACATTCTATAGACGAGTTCTTCCAATCAGAAAATATTGATGAATGGCATGTGAACCATTCTCTGGTAATTCGAGTTTTTTATCAATATGTTTCGAGTTGGTTTAGTTACGCACAGGCTTATAATGCTTGGATCTACCTCGCTGGTATCTGACTTTCCGTTTACCGTTTTTCTATTCTTCCCAACGCAACGACTCTCGCTTGGCCAAGCGAATTCAATGGCTACGTTGGTCAGCCTAGATGGATTATTTCATCTTTTCTTTTCAAATTTTGCGAGGCATTGTGATGTGGTCTCAGGAAGACAAGCTACTGTTGCCGTATTGTGGGAAATCTAGTAACGAAATTAGGAACTATAAGATCTAAAGTTAAGAGTATTGCAACAAGATTCTATGAAACTGAAAAGGTCAAATTCTTGTTTCTGTTCATAAGAAACTCCTTCACGACAACCAGTGACGAGTTAAACCATCACAGCCACCACATTTATCATCACATCTAGCACAACGATATCCACCATCACACCACCGCAAACAATTATATCACAAACTACTCCGGCCCCCTTAAATAACACCATATCCCCATTCAATCAACCTCCATCCACCCCTTCCACTCCCTCCTTCTCTCGACTGGAGCCCCCCCCCCCACTCCCCCTTGCACGGGACCGAGTGAGAACCAGGCACTCCGCATCTCAATGGGAACCCGTGCCCGAGTTTCTCCGCGCATATAACCACGACACACTTATTGACATTCTACCTGTTTGTAGTTGGCCATAACTATGCTCCACCTTCACCTTTCTGGAACCCACCACCCCACCCCACCCCACCCCTTCTCCCGCCCCCCGCCATCAGTACGCAAGGGACGTCGTCAGTGAAGGTGAGAGGCATACGACAGGAGGCGCTGAGTGGCTGCGGCTGAAACCTTCGCCTTTGCTTTCTTGTGCGCTCTAGGAGCTGTTGGAGGTAAGTAACAGCTCCTGCTGAGGGGTCTGAGAGAAGTCCGGGATTCGAGCCCGGGACTAAGAGGGTAACAACCATTTATCCTCAGAAAAGAGTCTCTTGGTAGGTCAAAATTAAGGCGACTACCTGTCCCGTACTAAATAAAGATAAAAAACTATGTTTTAAAATGATCGTCAGATTCAAAGGTTTAGATTTTGAAGTATACTAAACAAAGAAACCAGTCTTATGACGTTTGGCGTCCTGGCGATCGCTCTGAAACGGTTATGGCCTGTTGGTTTGCTTCTTCAAAAAAATCCAGAGTTGTTCACAATGCATAAACAGGCTGCAAATGCACGCAGCAGAGAGGGACACTTCATGGATGAAAAAAAAAAAAAATCTTAATTTCACTCTTTTTCCAATACTGCCGCATAGTTAGATTCTATTAAGTCATTTCTGTTACTTCAATATAGATAATGTTGAACAATTTTATTCATTTCCTTTATTCAGACGAGAGAACTCCGGACAAGAAAGAACTCTGGATACCTCTGGATACCTCGACTATGTCAAGTGTTGCACTTGAGTCGGTCTATCCTAATTAATACCAAATAATCTCATTTAGAAAAAAAAGAGAGAGAGAGAGAGAGAGAGAGAGAGAGAGAGAGAGAGAGAGAGAGAGAGAGAGAGAGAGAGAGAGAGAGAGAGAGAGAGAGAGAGAGAGAGAGAGAGAGAGAGAGAGGGGGGGGGGGGTTGGAGTCTGAAGGCGAACCTAGATTACCAAGCGCAACAAGCTACGCGATCCAAATGTACAATAAATATACACTGCACGTGTTCCATGCTACCACAGATCGACTTAATTTCTTCGTTGGATCAAAGACGCCACCACGCTGATTTCAGAACCGAAAACGAGCAGAGCTTATGGCAATGCCAGTTCACGGGTCGTCAATATATCAGAGAGGAGAAAGTAAACAACATCGCTGACCTAACGGGAAGATTTCCTGCCATCATGATGGAGGTCTTGGCAGCCGAAGAAAGTAAGAGAAGAAAGAGGAAGACGAAAGAGATGAGGAACAAGACAACGAAGAGGACGACGAAGAATACGAGGAAGACAACGAAGAATACGACGACGATGACGACGAAGAGGAAGAGGAGGACAACGAAGACGACGTTAGTTAAAAATAAAAGTGCCGAGGCTGTCCTTGTAAAAATGCGAAAACGTCTCAAAGGAAAGACAATCGACTCCCTTCGAGCCCCGTGAGGGGAAACTGGCAATTTTCCAAAACAAGGCTTAAAGTTTTATTTTCATTTTTTTTATTATCATTATTAATGTATTTATTTATTCTTTTTTACAAATGTTTATGAACATTTGTCAACGTTTGGCGCTGGGCACAATGTTCACCTCGACATCATGAGAGAGGGAGAGAGGGAGAGAGGGGGAGAGAGGGGGAGAGAGAGAGAGAGAGAGAGAGAGAGAGAGAGAGAGAGAGAGAGAGAGAGAGAGAGAGGAGAGAGAGGAGAGAGAGAGGAGAGAGGGGAACAGAAAGGGACAGAGCGAAAAAAAGTGGAGGGAGAGGGGGAGGGAGGTGGATGGAGAGTGAGAGAGCGAAAAAGAGTGAGATATTTGTAGACAGAACCGGTTTGGAAAAATAAATGAAAATTT